>NW_026647179.1:0-220000 GCF_950295315.1 Erinaceus europaeus
TTCCCTCTCAATTCCTATCTATTTATTCCAGTGAATAATCAAGAAAATAGAAAGTAATAAAAGAAAAAGGAAAAGGAAATATGCCACGACTTCAAATGGGCTACTCAGGAAAATGCTTTCCTTGTTAAGATCCTCACAGCATTCCATATGCAGAAAGGCAAAGACACCATGTATTTTTTAACACAGATTTTATATTTATTTATTTGTTTATTTATTTAGGTGCTTACTCACTTTTGTTATTGTTGAATTAATGTTTTACATTTGACATTGACTAAGGATCTGACACCAGGGGTCTCCAGTACCCCTAGATGGTACTCTCCCTCTACAAAACCGATCCATTGACCTGTCCATCCATCCATCCACCCATCCATCTATCCATCCATCCATCCATCCATCCATCCATCCTTCCATCCATCCATCCAGCAGTCAACCAAGCTAAGTACAAAAGGAGATCTCTCCTTGAATGGTGAAGAGAATCAACGATGCACAGGTAGGTTGCAAAGGGGCCAGTTTGGCTGAATAGGGCAGAGAGGCTGAACCAGGGAATGTGTTGGGGCGTGTGGGTTTGGGTGGAGTGAGCCGGAGACCCTGTGAGCTGGGTCACATTAGGGGCAGGCAGGGGGTGGAAGGGGATGCGAACAGCTGTCACTGGAGAACCATCACAAGTGCTGGAGCTGGTGAGCAGGGCACCTGGAAGAGAGGACAGACAAAGGAGAGAAGCAAAGTGCAGAGGAGAGGAGAGGGGAGAGGATGGTGAGGACAGGAGAGGACAGGAGAGGACAGGAGTGGAGGGGACCTGAGAAACCTACCTGGACAAAGGCAGCATACAGACATCCAGGAAGGCAGGCAGGCATGCAGGCAGCTCTGGCCTGGGCTCCCTGGATCCCGGGCACACCTCCACCTGTCTTCTCTTGGCTGCCAGCCCTGAGGTCCCTCTTCGGTCAGCACTGTCTTCCCATCCTTCCGTCCCTCTGTGCCAGGGCCCAGGCGTCTGGGCGCTGTTGCCTCACCTAGTGGCAGGGCAGTTGGGCTACCCAGTGCCAGTGTGGCCAGCACAGATTGCCAGGGGCTAGGACATCACAGAGGGCTCCTGTGGTTGCTAGGCTACGGGGACCCTGCCCATCCAGTTGACCAGCAGCCATGACCCCCACGCTGAACTTGACCTGAGGGGTGGTGGCCAGCCACCAGAGCCAGAGCCCCAGGGCAAAGCAGGTGCTGGTCGGCCGGGCCAAGGGGCTATGGGCAGATTGGTGTGTGTCTGGGCATGGGGCTGGCATCTGACAGCCCAGGGCTGGGGACCAAGGTCCGCCAGGCCCCTGTCCCACCATGTGCACTGACACACAGTCTTGCTGACTGACTGACAGTTCCCGCCCCAGAGATACCCACACCAGGTCCCTGGGTGCCCTGAGCTGCCCCTGAGGGTTGCTGGGTGCCTGCCTGGACACCTGCCTCCGTAATGGAGGCCTCTATTAATCCCGTTGCCTACTGACAGCTGCCCTCCTGCCCCTCCTACTCCTCCTCCTCTTCTTCCTCCTCCTCTTCCTCCTCCTCCTCCTCCTCCTCCTCCTCCTCCTCCTTCTCCTCCTCCTCCTCTACCTCCTCCTCTTCTTCCTCATCCTCAGAGGGACTCAATCAGGGCCCTTGGCCTAGGCAAGCCAGGGCTGCTGCTCTGGCTGCTGCAGCTTCTATCCAGTGGGTGGGTGCAGGAATCTGTTCCTGTCAGTCCCTGATTCCTGGGACCTTCCATGCCTCCAGCTCCCCCCACTCTCTAGTCCATACCCCTCCTCAAGGATGCCCCCTTTCCCCTTGCCCTCTGTCCCCCAGCTCCCCAACTAACATCTACTGTGTGCTTCCCTGTGCTACTTTACTGCCACCCTGCTTCTGCCCTTCAGCCCTGAGGGCCCAGGGCCAGCCCAGCTGCCATCTCACCATCCAGAGGGGGACCTGCCCTTACCCCCTGCCACCACACCCACACACACAGCCCTGCACACACTCACGGGCTCCCCTGCCTGTAGCCTGCCTCTCAAACAGTCTCCTTCTGCCCCCTAGCCCCCTTACAGCCTGTGCCACGGCCCCCCACAGACACCTGGGCATCAGCAGCGCAGACATGCAAACAGCTCCCCTCACCCCCACTCCATTTGCTCCAAGGTTGTCAAGAGTCTTTTTTTCATGCTGTAGGGGAGGGAGTTGAGACAGTCCAATGTCCTGGGGAGCAAGAACTGCAAACAGTCCATCTACATTGTAACATTTGGGTCTCCTGCCGCCCAATCCCTAGTGTGCTGTGCAGACCTTTGACTGGCAAAAACACCCCATCTGAGCGTGAGATATGGCTGGGCTAGTGGCTCTTTCTGTGGACTAAGAGACAGACAGACAGAGTTTTCAGGTTCAAAACCTATACTTTCCAGAAGATGGTCATTCACTTCGGTTTAAAAAAAAAAAAAAAAAAGGCTTTTTATTTTTTTCGCCCTGCCTGGGTAACCTGTCTGCTGCCAGTTTCAAAGTGAAAAAAGGGAAAAATCTTTTTTGGAGGGAAAAGGAAAATGCAGGCAGGTGGACTCCGTGGAGGGTGGATGAGGAGTTGCTCCTGCCCTGGCACTAGAGCCCCAGCTGCTGTTCCAGGTGCTCTCTGATACCAGAGATCTCCGTGTGTCGTGTCATGACACTGTCTCCAGGACTGACCCTCAGGATAATGAGGATTCAAAACGAGGCAGGTCATATTGCCTTCAAAAGTAAATCCAGGGAGGTTTGGCGGTATGTCAGAGGGTTAAGGGCTTGTGGCGCTCACGAAAAGGGGACAGGTGGAAGGATCTGGGGTCTGGCCCCCAGACCGCCACCTGCCGGGGAGTCGCTTTACAGGGGGTGAAGCAGGTCTTTAGGAGTTCTATCTTTCTCTCCCACCCTGTATTTCCTCTGCTCTCTCCTTTTGTGTCTGTCAGATGCAAGGTCAGTAACAACAACAACAACAACAACAACAACAACAATAACCACCACAGTGACCAAGCAACAAGGGCAGCGAAAGGGGAACAAATGGAGTGCAGGAGCTGTGGATTATTCGTGGTGCAGGCACTCAGCTGTGGCAATAACCCCTTGAGGCAATCAATCCATAAATGAAGAAGTAATACAGGTAACAGAGACTTATATGTCCCAGTGTGTTTCCACTGAGTTAATGTAAATGCACTTTTAATTACTTCTTCATTTATTTATTACCTTGCCACGAGAATTTCTTTTCATTGCTAAAAAAAAGTGCCCCTTCAAGGGTACCAGGTGGTGCCACACCCAGTTAAGCACTCATGTTACAATGCAGGAGGACTGGGCTTCAACACCCTGGTCCCCACCTGCCAGGGGAAATCTTTACAAGTGGTGCAGAAGTGCTGCAGGTGTTTCTCTCTGTGTCTCAAACTCTCTCTCCCTCCCTTCCCTCTCAATTCCTATCTATTTATTCCAGTGAATAATCAAGAAAATAGAAAGTAATAAAAGAAAAAGGAAAAGGAAATATGCCACGACTTCAAATGGGCTACTCAGGAAAATGCTTTCCTTGTTAAGATCCTCACAGCATTCCATATGCAGAAAGGCAAAGACACCATGTATTTTTTAACACAGATTTTATATTTATTTATTTGTTTATTTATTTAGGTGCTTACTCACTTTTGTTATTGTTGAATTAATGTTTTACATTTGACATTGACTAAGGATCTGACACCAGGGGTCTCCAGTACCCCTAGATGGTACTCTCCCTCTACAAAACCGATCCATTGACCTGTCCATCCATCCATCTACCCATCCATCTATCCATCCATCCATCCATCCATCCATCCATCCATCCATCCATCCAGCAGTCAACCAAGCTAAGTACAAAAGGAGATCTCTCCTTGAATGGTGAAGAGAATCAACGATGCACAGGTAGGTTGCAAAGGGGCCAGTTTGGCTGAATAGGGCAGAGAGGCTGAACCAGGGAATGTGTTGGGGCGTGTGGGTTTGGGTGGAGTGAGCCGGAGACCCTGTGAGCTGGGTCACATTAGGGGCAGGCAGGGGGTGGAAGGGGATGCGAACAGCTGTCACTGGAGAACCATCACAAGTGCTGGAGCTGGTGAGCAGGGCACCTGGAAGAGAGGACAGACAAAGGAGAGAAGCAAAGTGCAGAGGAGAGGAGAGGGGAGAGGATGGTGAGGACAGGAGAGGACAGGAGAGGACAGGAGTGGAGGGGACCTGAGAAACCTACCTGGACAAAGGCAGCATACAGACATCCAGGAAGGCAGGCAGGCATGCAGGCAGCTCTGGCCTGGGCTCCCTGGATCCCGGGCACACCTCCACCTGTCTTCTCTTGGCTGCCAGCCCTGAGGTCCCTCTTCGGTCAGCACTGTCTTCCCATCCTTCCGTCCCTCTGTGCCAGGGCCCAGGCGTCTGGGCGCTGTTGCCTCACCTAGTGGCAGGGCAGTTGGGCTACCCAGTGCCAGTGTGGCCAGCACAGATTGCCAGGGGCTAGGACATCACAGAGGGCTCCTGTGGTTGCTAGGCTACGGGGACCCTGCCCATCCAGTTGACCAGCAGCCATGACCCCCACGCTGAACTTGACCTGAGGGGTGGTGGCCAGCCACCAGAGCCAGAGCCCCAGGGCAAAGCAGGTGCTGGTCGGCCGGGCCAAGGGGCTATGGGCAGATTGGTGTGTGTCTGGGCATGGGGCTGGCATCTGACAGCCCAGGGCTGGGGACCAAGGTCCGCCAGGCCCCTGTCCCACCATGTGCACTGACACACAGTCTTGCTGACTGACTGACAGTTCCCGCCCCAGAGATACCCACACCAGGTCCCTGGGTGCCCTGAGCTGCCCCTGAGGGTTGCTGGGTGCCTGCCTGGACACCTGCCTCCGTAATGGAGGCCTCTATTAATCCCGTTGCCTACTGACAGCTGCCCTCCTGCCCCTCCTACTCCTCCTCCTCTTCTTCCTCCTCCTCTTCCTCCTCCTCCTCCTCCTCCTCCTCCTCCTCCTCCTCCTTCTCCTCCTCCTCCTCTACCTCCTTCTCTTCTTCCTCATCCTCAGAGGGACTCAATCAGGGCCCTTGGCCTAGGCAAGCCAGGGCTGCTGCTCTGGCTGCTGCAGCTTCTATCCAGTGGGTGGGTGCAGGAATCTGTTCCTGTCAGTCCCTGATTCCTGGGACCTTCCATGCCTCCAGCTCCCCCCACTCTCTAGTCCATACCCCTCCTCAAGGATGCCCCCTTTCCCCTTGCCCTCTGTCCCCCAGCTCCCCAACTAACATCTACTGTGTGCTTCCCTGTGCTACTTTACTGCCACCCTGCTTCTGCCCTTCAGCCCTGAGGGCCCAGGGCCAGCCCAGCTGCCATCTCACCATCCAGAGGGGGACCTGCCCTTACCCCCTGCCACCACACCCACACACACAGCCCTGCACACACTCACGGGCTCCCCTGCCTGTAGCCTGCCTCTCAAACAGTCTCCTTCTGCCCCCTAGCCCCCTTACAGCCTGTGCCACGGCCCCCCACAGACACCTGGGCATCAGCAGCGCAGACATGCAAACAGCTCCCCTCACCCCCACTCCATTTGCTCCAAGGTTGTCAAGAGTCTTTTTTTCATGCTGTAGGGGAGGGAGATGAGACAGTCCAATGCCCTGGGGAGCAAGAACTGCAAACAGTCCATCTACATTGTAACATTTGGGTCTCCTGCCGCCCAATCCCTAGTGTGCTGTGCAGACCTTTGACTGGCAAAAACACCCCATCTGAGCGTGAGATATGGCTGGGCTAGTGGCTCTTTCTGTGGACTAAGAGACAGACAGACAGAGTTTTCAGGTTCAAAACCTATACTTTCCAGAAGATGGTCATTCACTTCGGTTTAAAAAAAAAAAAAAAGGCTTTTTATTTTTTTCGCCCTGCCTGGGTAACCTGTCTGCTGCCAGTTTCAAAGTGAAAAAAGGGAAAAATCTTTCTTGGAGGGAAAAGGACCAAAATGCAGGCAGGTGGACTCCGTGGAGGGTGGATGACGAGTTGCTCCTGCCCTGGCACTAGAGCCCCAGCTGCTGTTCCAGGTGCTCTCTGATACCAGAGATCTCCGTGTGTCGTGTCATGACACTGTCTCCAGGACTGACCCTCAGGATAATGAGGATTCAAAACGAGGCAGGTCATATTGCCTTCAAAAGTAAATCCAGGGAGGTTTGGCGGTATGTCAGAGGGTTAAGGGCTTGTGGCGCTCACGAAAAGGGGACAGGTGGAAGGATCTGGGGTCTGGCCCCCAGACCGCCACCTGCCGGGGAGTCGCTTTACAGGGGGTGAAGCAGGTCTTTAGGAGTTCTATCTTTCTCTCCCACCCTGTATTTCCTCTGCTCTCTCCTTTTGTGTCTGTCAGATGCAAGGTCAGTAACAACAACAACAACAACAACAACAACAACAATAACCACCACAGTGACCAAGCAACAAGGGCAGCGAAAGGGGAACAAATGGAGTGCAGGAGCTGTGGATTATTCGTGGTGCAGGCACTCAGCTGTGGCAATAACCCCTTGAGGCAATCAATCCATAAATGAAGAAGTAATACAGGTAACAGAGACTTATATGTCCCAGTGTGTTTCCACTGAGTTAATGTAAATGCACTTTTAATTACTTCTTCATTTATTTATTACCTTGCCACGAGAATTTCTTTTCATTGCTAAAAAAAAGTGCCCCTTCAAGGGTACCAGGTGGTGCCACACCCAGTTAAGCACTCATGTTACAATGCAGGAGGACTGGGCTTCAACACCCTGGTCCCCACCTGCCAGGGGAAATCTTTACAAGTGGTGCAGAAGTGCTGCAGGTGTTTCTCTCTGTGTCTCAAACTCTCTCTCCCTCCCTTCCCTCTCAATTCCTATCTATTTATTCCAGTGAATAATCAAGAAAATAGAAAGTAATAAAAGAAAAAGGAAAAGGAAATATGCCACGACTTCAAATGGGCTACTCAGGAAAATGCTTTCCTTGTTAAGATCCTCACAGCATTCCATATGCAGAAAGGCAAAGACACCATGTATTTTTTAACACAGATTTTATATTTATTTATTTGTTTATTTATTTAGGTGCTTACTCACTTTTGTTATTGTTGAATTAATGTTTTACATTTGACATTGACTAAGGATCTGACACCAGGGGTCTCCAGTACCCCTAGATGGTACTCTCCCTCTACAAAACCGATCCATTGACCTGTCCATCCATCCATCCACCCATCCATCTATCCATCCATCCATCCATCCATCCATCCATCCATCCAGCAGTCAACCAAGCTAAGTACAAAAGGAGATCTCTCCTTGAATGGTGAATAGAATCAACGATGCACAGGTAGGTTGCAAAGGGGCCAGTTTGGCTGAATAGGGCAGAGAGGCTGAACCAGGGAATGTGTTGGGGCGTGTGGGTTTGGGTGGAGTGAGCCGGAGACCCTGTGAGCTGGGTCACATTAGGGGCAGGCAGGGGGTGGAAGGGGATGCGAACAGCTGTCACTGGAGAACCATCACAAGTGCTGGAGCTGGTGAGCAGGGCACCTGGAAGAGAGGACAGACAAAGGAGAGAAGCAAAGTGCAGAGGAGAGGAGAGGGGAGAGGATGGTGAGGACAGGAGAGGACAGGAGAGGACAGGAGTGGAGGGGACCTGAAAAACCTACCTGGACAAAGGCAGCATACAGACATCCAGGAAGGCAGGCAGGCATGCAGGCAGCTCTGGCCTGGGCTCCCTGGATCCCGGGCACACCTCCACCTGTCTTCTCTTGGCTGCCAGCCCTGAGGTCCCTCTTCGGTCAGCACTGTCTTCCCATCCTTCCGTCCCTCTGTGCCAGGGCCCAGGCGTCTGGGCGCTGTTGCCTCACCTAGTGGCAGGGCAGTTGGGCTACCCAGTGCCAGTGTGGCCAGCACAGATTGCCAGGGGCTAGGACATCACAGAGGGCTCCTGTGGTTGCTAGGCTACGGGGACCCTGCCCATCCAGTTGACCAGCAGCCATGACCCCCACGCTGAACTTGACCTGAGGGGTGGTGGCCAGCCACCAGAGCCAGAGCCCCAGGGCAAAGCAGGTGCTGGTCGGCCGGGCCAAGGGGCTATGGGCAGATTGGTGTGTGTCTGGGCATGGGGCTGGCATCTGACAGCCCAGGGCTGGGGACCAAGGTCCGCCAGGCCCCTGTCCCACCATGTGCACTGACACACAGTCTTGCTGACTGACTGACAGTTCCCGCCCCAGAGATACCCACACCAGGTCCCTGGGTGCCCTGAGCTGACCCTGAGGGTTGCTGGGTGCCTGCCTGGACACCTGCCTCCGTAATGGAGGCCTCTATTAATCCCGTTGCCTACTGACAGCTGCCCTCCTGCCCCTCCTACTCCTCCTCCTCTTCTTCCTCCTCCTCTTCCTCCTCCTCCTCCTCCTCCTCCTCCTCCTCCTCCTCCTCCTCCTTCTCCTCCTCCTCCTCTACCTCCTCCTCTTCTTCCTCATCCTCAGAGGGACTCAATCAGGGCCCTTGGCCTAGGCAAGCCAGGGCTGCTGCTCTGGCTGCTGCAGCTTCTATCCAGTGGGTGGGTGCAGGAATCTGTTCCTGTCAGTCCCTGATTCCTGGGACCTTCCATGCCTCCAGCTCCCCCCACTCTCTAGTCCATACCCCTCCTCAAGGATGCCCCCTTTCCCCTTGCCCTCTGTCCCCCAGCTCCCCAACTAACATCTACTGTGTGCTTCCCTGTGCTACTTTACTGCCACCCTGCTTCTGCCCTTCAGCCCTGAGGGCCCAGGGCCAGCCCAGCTGCCATCTCACCATCCAGAGGGGGACCTGCCCTTACCCCCTGCCACCACACCCACACACACAGCCCTGCACACACTCATGGGCTCCCCTGCCTGTAGCCTGCCTCTCAAACAGTCTCCTTCTGCCCCCTAACCCCCTTACAGCCTGTGCCAAGGCCCCCCACAAACACCTGGGCATCAGCAGCGCAGACATGCAAACAGCTCCCCTCACCCCCACTCCATTTGCTCCAAGGTTGTCAAGAGTCTTTTTTTCATGCTGTAGGGGAGGGAGTTGAGACAGTCCAATGTCCTGGGGAGCAAGAACTGCAAACAGTCCATCTACATTGTAACATTTGGGTCTCCTGCCACCCAATCCCTAGTGTGCTGTGCAGACCTTTGACTGGCAAAAACACCCCATCTGAGCGTGAGATATGGCTGGGCTAGTGGCTCTTTCTGTGGACTAAGAGACAGACAGACAGAGTTTTCAGGTTCAAAACCTATACTTTCCAGAAGATGGTCATTCACTTCGGTTTAAAAAAAAAAAAAAAAAAAAAAAAAAAGGCTTTTTATTTTTTTCGCCCTGCCTGGGTAACCTGTCTGCTGCCAGTTTCAAAGTGAAAAAAGGGAAAAATCTTTTTTGGAGGGAAAAGGACCAAAATGCAGGCAGGTGGACTCCGTGGAGGGTGGATGAGGAGTTGCTCCTGCCCTGGCACTAGAGCCCCAGCTGCTGTTCCAGGTGCTCTCTGATACCAGAGATCTCCGTGTGTCGTGTCATGACACTGTCTCCAGGACTGACCCTCAGGATAATGAGGATTCAAAACGAGGCAGGTCATATTGCCTTCAAAAGTAAATCCAGGGAGGTTTGGCGGTATGTCAGAGGGTTAAGGGCTTGTGGCGCTCACGAAAAGGGGACAGGTGGAAGGATCTGGGGTCTGGCCCCCAGACCGCCACCTGCCGGGGAGTCGCTTTACAGGGGGTGAAGCAGGTCTTTAGGAGTTCTATCTTTCTCTCCCACCCTGTATTTCCTCTGCTCTCTCCTTTTGTGTCTGTCAGATGCAAGGTCAGTAACAACAACAACAACAACAACAACAACAACAATAACCACCACAGTGACCAAGCAACAAGGGCAGCGAAAGGGGAACAAATGGAGTGCAGGAGCTGTGGATTATTAGTGGTGCAGGCACTCAGCTGTGGCAATAACCCCTTGAGGCAATCAATCCATAAATGAAGAAGTAATACAGGTAACAGAGACTTATATGTCCCAGTGTGTATCCACTGAGTTAATGTAAATGCACTTTTAATTACTTCTTCATTTATTTATTACCTTGCCACGAGAATTTCTTTTCATTGCTAAAAAAAAGTGCCCCTTCAAGGGTACCAGGTGGTGCCACACCCAGTTAAGCACTCATGTTACAATGCAGGAGGACTGGGCTTCAACACCCTGGTCCCCACCTGCCAGGGGAAATCTTTACAAGTGGTGCAGAAGTGCTGCAGGTGTTTCTCTCTGTGTCTCAAACTCTCTCTCCCTCCCTTCCCTCTCAATTCCTATCTATTTATTCCAGTGAATAATCAAGAAAATAGAAAGTAATAAAAGAAAAAGGAAAAGGAAATATGCCACGACTTCAAATGGGCTACTCAGGAAAATGCTTTCCTTGTTAAGATCCTCACAGCATTCCATATGCAGAAAGGCAAAGACACCATGTATTTTTTAACACAGATTTTATATTTATTTATTTGTTTATTTATTTAGGTGCTTACTCACTTTTGTTATTGTTGAATTAATGTTTTACATTTGACATTGACTAAGGATCTGACACCAGGGGTCTCCAGTACCCCTAGATGGTACTCTCCCTCTACAAAACCGATCCATTGACCTGTCCATCCATCCATCCACCCATCCATCTATCCATCCATCCATCCATCCATCCATCCATCCATCCATCCATCCATCCAGCAGTCAACCAAGCTAAGTACAAAAGGAGATCTCTCCTTGAATGGTGAATAGAATCAACGATGCACAGGTAGGTTGCAAAGGGGCCAGTTTGGCTGAATAGGGCAGAGAGGCTGAACCAGGGAATGTGTTGGGGCGTGTGGGTTTGGGTGGAGTGAGCCGGAGACCCTGTGAGCTGGGTCACATTAGGGGCAGGCAGGGGGTGGAAGGGGATGCGAACAGCTGTCACTGGAGAACCATCACAAGTGCTGGAGCTGGTGAGCAGGGCACCTGGAAGAGAGGACAGACAAAGGAGAGAAGCAAAGTGCAGAGGAGAGGAGAGGGGAGAGGATGGTGAGGACAGGAGAGGACAGGAGAGGACAGGAGTGGAGGGGACCTGAAAAACCTACCTGGACAAAGGCAGCATACAGACATCCAGGAAGGCAGGCAGGCATGCAGGCAGCTCTGGCCTGGGCTCCCTGGATCCCGGGCACACCTCCACCTGTCTTCTCTTGGCTTCCAGCCCTGAGGTCCCTCTTCGGTCAGCACTGTCTTCCCATCCTTCCGTCCCTCTGTGCCAGGGCCCAGGCGTCTGGGCGCTGTTGCCTCACCTAGTGGCAGGGCAGTTGGGCTACCCAGTGCCAGTGTGGCCAGCACAGATTGCCAGGGGCTAGGACATCACAGAGGGCTCCTGTGGTTGCTAGGCTACGGGGACCCTGCCCATCCAGTTGACCAGCAGCCATGACCCCCACGCTGAACTTGACCTGAGGGGTGGTGGCCAGCCACCAGAGCCAGAGCCCCAGGGCAAAGCAGGTGCTGGTCGGCCGGGCCAAGGGGCTATGGGCAGATTGGTGTGTGTCTGGGCATGGGGCTGGCATCTGACAGCCCAGGGCTGGGGACCAAGGTCCGCCAGGCCCCTGTCCCACCATGTGCACTGACACACAGTCTTGCTGACTGACTGACAGTTCCCGCCCCAGAGATACCCACACCAGGTCCCTGGGTGCCCTGAGCTGCCCCTGAGGGTTGGTGGGTGCCTGCCTGGACACCTGCCTCCGTAATGGAGGCCTCTATTAATCCCGTTGCCTACTGACAGCTGCCCTCCTGCCCCTCCTACTCCTCCTCCTCTTCTTCCTCCTCCTCTTCCTTCTCCTCCTCCTCCTCCTCCTCCTCCTCCTTCTCCTCCTCCTCCTCTACCTCCTCCTCTTCTTCCTCATCCTCAGAGGGACTCAATCAGGGCCCTTGGCCTAGGCAAGCCAGGGCTGCTGCTCTGGCTGCTGCAGCTTCTATCCAGTGGGTGGGTGCAGGAATCTGTTCCTGTCAGTCCCTGATTCCTGGGACCTTCCATGCCTCCAGCTCCCCCCACTCTCTAGTCCATACCCCTCCTCAAGGATGCCCCCTTTCCCCTTGCCCTCTGTCCCCCAGCTCCCCAACTAACATCTACTGTGTGCTTCCCTGTGCTACTTTACTGCCACCCTGCTTCTGCCCTTCAGCCCTGAGGGCCCAGGGCCAGCCCAGCTGCCATCTCACCATCCAGAGGGGGACCTGCCCTTACCCCCTGCCACCACACCCACACACACAGCCCTGCACACACTCATGGGCTCCCCTGCCTGTAGCCTGCCTCTCAAACAGTCTCCTTCTGCCCCCTAACCCCCTTACAGCCTGTGCCAAGGCCCCCCACAAACACCTGGGCATCAGCAGCGCAGACATGCAAACAGCTCCCCTCACCCCCACTCCATTTGCTCCAAGGTTGTCAAGAGTCTTTTTTTCATGCTGTAGGGGAGGGAGTTGAGACAGTCCAATGTCCTGGGGAGCAAGAACTGCAAACAGTCCATCTACATTGTAACATTTGGGTCTCCTGCCACCCAATCCCTAGTGTGCTGTGCAGACCTTTGACTGGCAAAAACACCCCATCTGAGCGTGAGATATGGCTGGGCTAGTGGCTCTTTCTGTGGACTAAGAGACAGACAGACAGAGTTTTCAGGTTCAAAACCTATACTTTCCAGAAGATGGTCATTCACTTCGGTTTAAAAAAAAAAAAAAAAAAAAAAAAAAAAAGGCTTTTTATTTTTTTCGCCCTGCCTGGGTAACCTGTCTGCTGCCAGTTTCAAAGTGAAAAAAGGGAAAAATCTTTTTTGGAGGGAAAAGGACCAAAATGCAGGCAGGTGGACTCCGTGGAGGGTGGATGAGGAGTTGCTCCTGCCCTGGCACTAGAGCCCCAGCTGCTGTTCCAGGTGCTCTCTGATACCAGAGATCTCCGTGTGTCGTGTCATGACACTGTCTCCAGGACTGACCCTCAGGATAATGAGGATTCAAAACGAGGCAGGTCATATTGCCTTCAAAAGTAAATCCAGGGAGGTTTGGCGGTATGTCAGAGGGTTAAGGGCTTGTGGCGCTCACGAAAAGGGGACAGGTGGAAGGATCTGGGGTCTGGCCCCCAGACCGCCACCTGCCGGGGAGTCGCTTTACAGGGGGTGAAGCAGGTCTTTAGGAGTTCTATCTTTCTCTCCCACCCTGTATTTCCTCTGCTCTCTCCTTTTGTGTCTGTCAGATGCAAGGTCAGTAACAACAACAACAACAACAACAACAACAACAATAACCACCACAGTGACCAAGCAACAAGGGCAGCGAAAGGGGAACAAATGGAGTGCAGGAGCTGTGGATTATTCGTGGTGCAGGCACTCAGCTGTGGCAATAACCCCTTGAGGCAATCAATCCATAAATGAAGAAGTAATACAGGTAACAGAGACTTATATGTCCCAGTGTGTTTCCACTGAGTTAATGTAAATGCACTTTTAATTACTTCTTCATTTATTTATTACCTTGCCACGAGAATTTCTTTTCATTGCTAAAAAAAAGTGCCCCTTCAAGGGTACCAGGTGGTGCCACACCCAGTTAAGCACTCATGTTACAATGCAGGAGGACTGGGCTTCAACACCCTGGTCCCCACCTGCCAGGGGAAATCTTTACAAGTGGTGCAGAAGTGCTGCAGGTGTTTCTCTCTGTGTCTCAAACTCTCTCTCCCTCCCTTCCCTCTCAATTCCTATCTATTTATTCCAGTGAATAATCAAGAAAATAGAAAGTAATAAAAGAAAAAGGAAAAGGAAATATGCCACGACTTCAAATGGGCTACTCAGGAAAATGCTTTCCTTGTTAAGATCCTCACAGCATTCCATATGCAGAAAGGCAAAGACACCATGTATTTTTTAACACAGATTTTATATTTATTTATTTGTTTATTTATTTAGGTGCTTACTCACTTTTGTTATTGTTGAATTAATGTTTTACATTTGACATTGACTAAGGATCTGACACCAGGGGTCTCCAGTACCCCTAGATGGTACTCTCCCTCTACAAAACCGATCCATTGACCTGTCCATCCATCCATCCACCCATCCATCTATCCATCCATCCATCCATCCATCCATCCAGCAGTCAACCAAGCTAAGTACAAAAGGAGATCTCTCCTTGAATGGTGAATAGAATCAACGATGCACAGGTAGGTTGCAAAGGGGCCAGTTTGGCTGAATAGGGCAGAGAGGCTGAACCAGGGAATGTGTTGGGGCGTGTGGGTTTGGGTGGAGTGAGCCGGAGACCCTGTGAGCTGGGTCACATTAGGGGCAGGCAGGGGGTGGAAGGGGATGCGAACAGCTGTCACTGGAGAACCATCACAAGTGCTGGAGCTTGTGAGCAGGGCACCTGGAAGAGAGGACAGACAAAGGAGAGAAGCAAAGTGCAGAGGAGAGGAGAGGGGAGAGGATGGTGAGGACAGGAGAGGACAGGAGAGGACAGGAGTGGAGGGGACCTGAAAAACCTACCTGGACAAAGGCAGCATACAGACATCCAGGAAGGCAGGCAGGCATGCAGGCAGCTCTGGCCTGGGCTCCCTGGATCCCGGGCACACCTCCACCTGTCTTCTCTTGGCTGCCAGCCCTGAGGTCCCTCTTCGGTCAGCACTGTCTTCCCATCCTTCCGTCCCTCTGTGCCAGGGCCCAGGCGTCTGGGCGCTGTTGCCTCACCTAGTGGCAGGGCAGTTGGGCTACCCAGTGCCAGTGTGGCCAGCACAGATTGCCAGGGGCTAGGACATCACAGAGGGCTCCTGTGGTTGCTAGGCTACGGGGACCCTGCCCATCCAGTTGACCAGCAGCCATGACCCCCACGCTGAACTTGACCTGAGGGGTGGTGGCCAGCCACCAGAGCCAGAGCCCCAGGGCAAAGCAGGTGCTGGTCGGCCGGGCCAAGGGGCTATGGGCAGATTGGTGTGTGTCTGGGCATGGGGCTGGCATCTGACAGCCCAGGGCTGGGGACCAAGGTCCGCCAGGCCCCTGTCCCACCATGTGCACTGACACACAGTCTTGCTGACTGACTGACAGTTCCCGCCCCAGAGATACCCACACCAGGTCCCTGGGTGCCCTGCGCTGCCCCTGAGGGTTGCTGGGTGCCTGCCTGGACACCTGCCTCCGTAATGGAGGCCTCTATTAATCCCGTTGCCTACTGACAGCTGCCCTCCTGCCCCTCCTACTCCTCCTCCTCTTCTTCCTCCTCCTCTTCCTCCTCCTCCTCCTCCTCCTCCTTCTCCTCCTCCTCCTCTACCTCCTCCTCTTCTTCCTCATCCTCAGAGGGACTCAATCAGGGCCCTTGGCCTAGGCAAGCCAGGGCTGCTGCTCTGGCTGCTGCAGCTTCTATCCAGTGGGTGGGTGCAGGAATCTGTTCCTGTCAGTCCCTGATTCCTGGGACCTTCCATGCCTCCAGCTCCCCCCACTCTCTAGTCCATACCCCTCCTCAAGGATGCCCCCTTTCCCCTTGCCCTCTGTCCCCCAGCTCCCCAACTAACATCTACTGTGTGCTTCCCTGTGCTACTTTACTGCCACCCTGCTTCTGCCCTTCAGCCCTGAGGGCCCAGGGCCAGCCCAGCTGCCATCTCACCATCCAGAGGGGGACCTGCCCTTACCCCCTGCCACCACACCCACACACACAGCCCTGCACACACTCATGGGCTCCCCTGCCTGTAGCCTGCCTCTCAAACAGTCTCCTTCTGCCCCCTAACCCCCTTACAGCCTGTGCCAAGGCCCCCCACAAACACCTGGGCATCAGCAGCGCAGACATGCAAACAGCTCCCCTCACCCCCACTCCATTTGCTCCAAGGTTGTCAAGAGTCTTTTTTTCATGCTGTAGGGGAGGGAGTTGAGACAGTCCAATGTCCTGGGGAGCAAGAACTGCAAACAGTCCATCTACATTGTAACATTTGGGTCTCCTGCCACCCAATCCCTAGTGTGCTGTGCAGACCTTTGACTGGCAAAAACACCCCATCTGAGCGTGAGATATGGCTGGGCTAGTGGCTCTTTCTGTGGACTAAGAGACAGACAGACAGAGTTTTCAGGTTCAAAACCTATACTTTCCAGAAGATGGTCATTCACTTCGGTTTAAAAAAAAAAAAAAAAAAAAAGGCTTTTTATTTTTTTCGCCCTGCCTGGGTAACCTGTCTGCTGCCAGTTTCAAAGTGAAAAAAGGGAAAAATCTTTTTTGGAGGGAAAAGGACCAAAATGCAGGCAGGTGGACTCCGTGGAGGGTGGATGAGGAGTTGCTCCTGCCCTGGCACTAGAGCCCCAGCTGCTGTTCCAGGTGCTCTCTGATACCAGAGATCTCCGTGTGTCGTGTCATGACACTGTCTCCAGGACTGACCCTCAGGATAATGAGGATTCAAAACGAGGCAGGTCATATTGCCTTCAAAAGTAAATCCAGGGAGGTTTGGCGGTATGTCAGAGGGTTAAGGGCTTGTGGCGCTCACGAAAAGGGGACAGGTGGAAGGATCTGGGGTCTGGCCCCCAGACCGCCACCTGCCGGGGAGTCGCTTTACAGGGGGTGAAGCAGGTCTTTAGGAGTTCTATCTTTCTCTCCCACCCTGTATTTCCTCTGCTCTCTCCTTTTGTGTCTGTCAGATGCAAGGTCAGTAACAACAACAACAACAACAACAACAACAACAACAATAACCACCACAGTGACCAAGCAACAAGGGCAGCGAAAGGGGAACAAATGGAGTGCAGGAGCTGTGGATTATTCGTGGTGCAGGCACTCAGCTGTGGCAATAACCCCTTGAGGCAATCAATCCATAAATGAAGAAGTAATACAGGTAACAGACTTATATGTCCCAGTGTGTTTCCACTGAGTTAATGTAAATGCACTTTTAATTACTTCTTCATTTATTTATTACCTTGCCACGAGAATTTCTTTTCATTGCTAAAAAAAAGTGCCCCTTCAAGGGTACCAGGTGGTGCCACACCCAGTTAAGCACTCATGTTACAATGCAGGAGGACTGGGCTTCAACACCCTGGTCCCCACCTGCCAGGGGAAATCTTTACAAGTGGTGCAGAAGTGCTGCAGGTGTTTCTCTCTGTGTCTCAAACTCTCTCTCCCTCCCTTCCCTCTCAATTCCTATCTATTTATTCCAGTGAATAATCAAGAAAATAGAAAGTAATAAAAGAAAAAGGAAAAGGAAATATGCCACGACTTCAAATGGGCTACTCAGGAAAATGCTTTCCTTGTTAAGATCCTCACAGCATTCCATATGCAGAAAGGCAAAGACACCATGTATTTTTTAACACAGATTTTATATTTATTTATTTGTTTATTTATTTAGGTGCTTACTCACTTTTGTTATTGTTGAATTAATGTTTTACATTTGACATTGACTAAGGATCTGACACCAGGGGTCTCCAGTACCCCTAGATGGTACTCTCCCTCTACAAAACCGATCCATTGACCTGTCCATCCATCCATCCACCCATCCATCTATCCATCCATCCATCCATCCATCCATCCATCCATCCAGCAGTCAACCAAGCTAAGTACAAAAGGAGATCTCTCCTTGAATGGTGAATAGAATCAACGATGCACAGGTAGGTTGCAAAGGGGCCAGTTTGGCTGAATAGGGCAGAGAGGCTGAACCAGGGAATGTGTTGGGGCGTGTGGGTTTGGGTGGAGTGAGCCGGAGACCCTGTGAGCTGGGTCACATTAGGGGCAGGCAGGGGGTGGAAGGGGATGCGAACAGCTGTCACTGGAGAACCATCACAAGTGCTGGAGCTGGTGAGCAGGGCACCTGGAAGAGAGGACAGACAAAGGAGAGAAGCAAAGTGCAGAGGAGAGGAGAGGGGAGAGGATGGTGAGGACAGGAGAGGACAGGAGAGGACAGGAGTGGAGGGGACCTGAAAAACCTACCTGGACAAAGGCAGCATACAGACATCCAGGAAGGCAGGCAGGCATGCAGGCAGCTCTGGCCTGGGCTCCCTGGATCCCGGGCACACCTCCACCTGTCTTCTCTTGGCTGCCAGCCCTGAGGTCCCTCTTCGGTCAGCACTGTCTTCCCATCCTTCCGTCCCTCTGTGCCAGGGCCCAGGCGTCTGGGCGCTGTTGCCTCACCTAGTGGCAGGGCAGTTGGGCTACCCAGTGCCAGTGTGGCCAGCACAGATTGCCAGGGGCTAGGACATCACAGAGGGCTCCTGTGGTTGCTAGGCTACGGGGACCCTGCCCATCCAGTTGACCAGCAGCCATGACCCCCACGCTGAACTTGACCTGAGGGGTGGTGGCCAGCCACCAGAGCCAGAGCCCCAGGGCAAAGCAGGTGCTGGTCGGCCGGGCCAAGGGGCTATGGGCAGATTGGTGTGTGTCTGGGCATGGGGCTGGCATCTGACAGCCCAGGGCTGGGGACCAAGGTCCGCCAGGCCCCTGTCCCACCATGTGCACTGACACACAGTCTTGCTGACTGACTGACAGTTCCCGCCCCAGAGATACCCACACCAGGTCCCTGGGTGCCCTGAGCTGCCCCTGAGGGTTGCTGGGTGCCTGCCTGGACACCTGCCTCCGTAATGGAGGCCTCTATTAATCCCGTTGCCTACTGACAGCTGCCCTCCTGCCCCTCCTACTCCTCCTCCTCTTCTTCCTCCTCCTCTTCCTCCTCCTCCTCCTCCTCCTCCTCCTTCTCCTCCTCCTCCTCTACCTCCTCCTCTTCTTCCTCATCCTCAGAGGGACTCAATCAGGGCCCTTGGCCTAGGCAAGCCAGGGCTGCTGCTCTGGCTGCTGCAGCTTCTATCCAGTGGGTGGGTGCAGGAATCTGTTCCTGTCAGTCCCTGATTCCTGGGACCTTCCATGCCTCCAGCTCCCCCCACTCTCTAGTCCATACCCCTCCTCAAGGATGCCCCCTTTCCCCTTGCCCTCTGTCCCCCAGCTCCCCAACTAACATCTACTGTGTGCTTCCCTGTGCTACTTTACTGCCACCCTGCTTCTGCCCTTCAGCCCTGAGGGCCCAGGGCCAGCCCAGCTGCCATCTCACCATCCAGAGGGGGACCTGCCCTTACCCCCTGCCACCACACCCACACACACAGCCCTGCACACACTCACGGGCTCCCCTGCCTGTAGCCTGCCTCTCAAACAGTCTCCTTCTGCCCCCTAACCCCCTTACAGCCTGTGCCACGGCCCCCCACAGACACCTGGGCATCAGCAGCGCAGACATGCAAACAGCTCCCCTCACCCCCACTCCATTTGCTCCAAGGTTGTCAAGAGTCTTTTTTTCATGCTGTAGGGGAGGGAGTTGAGACAGTCCAATGTCCTGGGGAGCAAGAACTGCAAACAGTCCATCTACATTGTAACATTTGGGTCTCCTGCCACCCAATCCCTAGTGTGCTGTGCAGACCTTTGACTGGCAAAAACACCCCATCTGAGCGTGAGATATGGCTGGGCTAGTGGCTCTTTCTGTGGACTAAGAGACAGACAGACAGAGTTTTCAGGTTCAAAACCTATACTTTCCAGAAGATGGTCATTCACTTCGGTTTAAAAAAAAAAAAAAAAAAAGAAGGCTTTTTATTTTTTTCGCCCTGCCTGGGTAACCTGTCTGCTGCCAGTTTCAAAGTGAAAAAAGGGGAAAATCTTTTTTGGAGGGAAAAGGACCAAAATGCAGGCAGGTGGACTCCGTGGAGGGTGGATGAGGAGTTGCTCCTGCCCTGGCACTAGAGCCCCAGCTGCTGTTCCAGGTGCTCTCTGATACCAGAGATCTCCGTGTGTCGTGTCATGACACTGTCTCCAGGACTGACCCTCAGGATAATGAGGATTCAAAACGAGGCAGGTCATATTGCCTTCAAAAGTAAATCCAGGGAGGTTTGGCGGTATGTCAGAGGGTTAAGGGCTTGTGGCGCTCACGAAAAGGGGACAGGTGGAAGGATCTGGGGTCTGGCCCCCAGACCGCCACCTGCCGGGGAGTCGCTTTACAGGGGGTGAAGCAGGTCTTTAGGAGTTCTATCTTTCTCTCCCACCCTGTATTTCCTCTGCTCTCTCCTTTTGTGTCTGTCAGATGCAAGGTCAGTAACAACAACAACAACAACAACAACAACAACAATAACCACCACAGTGACCAAGCAACAAGGGCAGCGAAAGGGGAACAAATGGAGTGCAGGAGCTGTGGATTATTCGTGGTGCAGGCACTCAGCTGTGGCAATAACCCCTTGAGGCAATCAATCCATAAATGAAGAAGTAATACAGGTAACAGAGACTTATATGTCCCAGTGTGTTTCCACTGAGTTAATGTAAATGCACTTTTAATTACTTCTTCATTTATTTATTACCTTGCCACGAGAATTTCTTTTCATTGCTAAAAAAAAGTGCCCCTTCAAGGGTACCAGGTGGTGCCACACCCAGTTAAGCACTCATGTTACAATGCAGGAGGACTGGGCTTCAACACCCTGGTCCCCACCTGCCAGGGGAAATCTTTACAAGTGGTGCAGAAGTGCTGCAGGTGTTTCTCTCTGTGTCTCAAACTCTCTCTCCCTCCCTTCCCTCTCAATTCCTATCTATTTATTCCAGTGAATAATCAAGAAAATAGAAAGTAATAAAAGAAAAAGGAAAAGGAAATATGCCACGACTTCAAATGGGCTACTCAGGAAAATGCTTTCCTTGTTAAGATCCTCACAGCATTCCATATGCAGAAAGGCAAAGACACCATGTATTTTTTAACACAGATTTTATATTTATTTATTTGTTTATTTATTTAGGTGCTTACTCACTTTTGTTATTGTTGAATTAATGTTTTACATTTGACATTGACTAAGGATCTGACACCAGGGGTCTCCAGTACCCCTAGATGGTACTCTCCCTCTACAAAACCGATCCATTGACCTGTCCATCCATCCATCCACCCATCCATCTATCCATCCATCCATCCATCCATCCATCCATCCATCCATCCATCCATCCAGCAGTCAACCAAGCTAAGTACAAAAGGAGATCTCTCCTTGAATGGTGAAGAGAATCAACGATGCACAGGTAGGTTGCAAAGGGGCCAGTTTGGCTGAATAGGGCAGAGAGGCTGAACCAGGGAATGTGTTGGGGCGTGTGGGTTTGGGTGGAGTGAGCCGGAGACCCTGTGAGCTGGGTCACATTAGGGGCAGGCAGGGGGTGGAAGGGGATGCGAACAGCTGTCACTGGAGAACCATCACAAGTGCTGGAGCTGGTGAGCAGGGCACCTGGAAGAGAGGACAGACAAAGGAGAGAAGCAAAGTGCAGAGGAGAGGAGAGGGGAGAGGATGGTGAGGACAGGAGAGGACAGGAGAGGACAGGAGTGGAGGGGACCTGAGAAACCTACCTGGACAAAGGCAGCATACAGACATCCAGGAAGGCAGGCAGGCATGCAGGCAGCTCTGGCCTGGGCTCCCTGGATCCCGGGCACACCTCCACCTGTCTTCTCTTGGCTGCCAGCCCTGAGGTCCCTCTTCGGTCAGCACTGTCTTCCCATCCTTCCGTCCCTCTGTGCCAGGGCCCAGGCGTCTGGGCGCTGTTGCCTCACCTAGTGGCAGGGCAGTTGGGCTACCCAGTGCCAGTGTGGCCAGCACAGATTGCCAGGGGCTAGGACATCACAGAGGGCTCCTGTGGTTGCTAGGCTACGGGGACCCTGCCCATCCAGTTGACCAGCAGCCATGACCCCCACGCTGAACTTGACCTGAGGGGTGGTGGCCAGCCACCAGAGCCAGAGCCCCAGGGCAAAGCAGGTGCTGGTCGGCCGGGCCAAGGGGCTATGGGCAGATTGGTGTGTGTCTGGGCATGGGGCTGGCATCTGACAGCCCAGGGCTGGGGACCAAGGTCCGCCAGGCCCCTGTCCCACCATGTGCACTGACACACAGTCTTGCTGACTGACTGACAGTTCCCGCCCCAGAGATACCCACACCAGGTCCCTGGGTGCCCTGAGCTGCCCCTGAGGGTTGCTGGGTGCCTGCCTGGACACCTGCCTCCGTAATGGAGGCCTCTATTAATCCCGTTGCCTACTGACAGCTGC
The DNA here is from genome assembly GCF_950295315.1 of Erinaceus europaeus. NCBI lineage: Eukaryota > Metazoa > Chordata > Mammalia > Eulipotyphla > Erinaceidae > Erinaceus > Erinaceus europaeus. The sequence continues at coordinate 21,961 of NW_026647179.1, forward strand.
CCTCCTGCCCCTCCTACTCCTCCTCCTCTTCTTCCTCCTCCTCTTCCTCCTCCTCCTCCTCCTCCTCCTCCTCCTCCTCCTTCTCCTCCTCCTCCTCTACCTCCTCCTCTTCTTCCTCATCCTCAGAGGGACTCAATCAGGGCCCTTGGCCTAGGCAAGCCAGGGCTGCTGCTCTGGCTGCTGCAGCTTCTATCCAGTGGGTGGGTGCAGGAATCTGTTCCTGTCAGTCCCTGATTCCTGGGACCTTCCATGCCTCCAGCTCCCCCCACTCTCTAGTCCATACCCCTCCTCAAGGATGCCCCCTTTCCCCTTGCCCTCTGTCCCCCAGCTCCCCAACTAACATCTACTGTGTGCTTCCCTGTGCTACTTTACTGCCACCCTGCTTCTGCCCTTCAGCCCTGAGGGCCCAGGGCCAGCCCAGCTGCCATCTCACCATCCAGAGGGGGACCTGCCCTTACCCCCTGCCACCACACCCACACACACAGCCCTGCACACACTCACGGGCTCCCCTGCCTGTAGCCTGCCTCTCAAACAGTCTCCTTCTGCCCCCTAGCCCCCTTACAGCCTGTGCCACGGCCCCCCACAGACACCTGGGCATCAGCAGCGCAGACATGCAAACAGCTCCCCTCACCCCCACTCCATTTGCTCCAAGGTTGTCAAGAGTCTTTTTTTCATGCTGTAGGGGAGGGAGTTGAGACAGTCCAATGTCCTGGGGAGCAAGAACTGCAAACAGTCCATCTACATTGTAACATTTGGGTCTCCTGCCGCCCAATCCCTAGTGTGCTGTGCAGACCTTTGACTGGCAAAAACACCCCATCTGAGCGTGAGATATGGCTGGGCTAGTGGCTCTTTCTGTGGACTAAGAGACAGACAGACAGAGTTTTCAGGTTCAAAACCTATACTTTCCAGAAGATGGTCATTCACTTCGGTTTAAAAAAAAAAAAAAAAAGGCTTTTTATTTTTTTCGCCCTGCCTGGGTAACCTGTCTGCTGCCAGTTTCAAAGTGAAAAAAGGGAAAAATCTTTTTTGGAGGGAAAAGGACCAAAATGCAGGCAGGTGGACTCCGTGGAGGGTGGATGAGGAGTTGCTCCTGCCCTGGCACTAGAGCCCCAGCTGCTGTTCCAGGTGCTCTCTGATACCAGAGATCTCCGTGTGTCGTGTCATGACACTGTCTCCAGGACTGACCCTCAGGATAATGAGGATTCAAAACGAGGCAGGTCATATTGCCTTCAAAAGTAAATCCAGGGAGGTTTGGCGGTATGTCAGAGGGTTAAGGGCTTGTGGCGCTCACGAAAAGGGGACAGGTGGAAGGATCTGGGGTCTGGCCCCCAGACCGCCACCTGCCGGGGAGTCGCTTTACAGGGGGTGAAGCAGGTCTTTAGGAGTTCTATCTTTCTCTCCCACCCTGTATTTCCTCTGCTCTCTCCTTTTGTGTCTGTCAGATGCAAGGTCAGTAACAACAACAACAACAACAACAACAACAACAATAACCACCACAGTGACCAAGCAACAAGGGCAGCGAAAGGGGAACAAATGGAGTGCAGGAGCTGTGGATTATTCGTGGTGCAGGCACTCAGCTGTGGCAATAACCCCTTGAGGCAATCAATCCATAAATGAAGAAGTAATACAGGTAACAGAGACTTATATGTCCCAGTGTGTTTCCACTGAGTTAATGTAAATGCACTTTTAATTACTTCTTCATTTATTTATTACCTTGCCACGAGAATTTCTTTTCATTGCTAAAAAAAAGTGCCCCTTCAAGGGTACCAGGTGGTGCCACACCCAGTTAAGCACTCATGTTACAATGCAGGAGGACTGGGCTTCAACACCCTGGTCCCCACCTGCCAGGGGAAATCTTTACAAGTGGTGCAGAAGTGCTGCAGGTGTTTCTCTCTGTGTCTCAAACTCTCTCTCCCTCCCTTCCCTCTCAATTCCTATCTATTTATTCCAGTGAATAATCAAGAAAATAGAAAGTAATAAAAGAAAAAGGAAAAGGAAATATGCCACGACTTCAAATGGGCTACTCAGGAAAATGCTTTCCTTGTTAAGATCCTCACAGCATTCCATATGCAGAAAGGCAAAGACACCATGTATTTTTTAACACAGATTTTATATTTATTTATTTGTTTATTTATTTAGGTGCTTACTCACTTTTGTTATTGTTGAATTAATGTTTTACATTTGACATTGACTAAGGATCTGACACCAGGGGTCTCCAGTACCCCTAGATGGTACTCTCCCTCTACAAAACCGATCCATTGACCTGTCCATCCATCCATCTACCCATCCATCTATCCATCCATCCATCCATCCATCCATCCATCCATCCATCCATCCAGCAGTCAACCAAGCTAAGTACAAAAGGAGATCTCTCCTTGAATGGTGAAGAGAATCAACGATGCACAGGTAGGTTGCAAAGGGGCCAGTTTGGCTGAATAGGGCAGAGAGGCTGAACCAGGGAATGTGTTGGGGCGTGTGGGTTTGGGTGGAGTGAGCCGGAGACCCTGTGAGCTGGGTCACATTAGGGGCAGGCAGGGGGTGGAAGGGGATGCGAACAGCTGTCACTGGAGAACCATCACAAGTGCTGGAGCTGGTGAGCAGGGCACCTGGAAGAGAGGACAGACAAAGGAGAGAAGCAAAGTGCAGAGGAGAGGAGAGGGGAGAGGATGGTGAGGACAGGAGAGGACAGGAGAGGACAGGAGTGGAGGGGACCTGAGAAACCTACCTGGACAAAGGCAGCATACAGACATCCAGGAAGGCAGGCAGGCATGCAGGCAGCTCTGGCCTGGGCTCCCTGGATCCCGGGCACACCTCCACCTGTCTTCTCTTGGCTGCCAGCCCTGAGGTCCCTCTTCGGTCAGCACTGTCTTCCCATCCTTCCGTCCCTCTGTGCCAGGGCCCAGGCGTCTGGGCGCTGTTGCCTCACCTAGTGGCAGGGCAGTTGGGCTACCCAGTGCCAGTGTGGCCAGCACAGATTGCCAGGGGCTAGGACATCACAGAGGGCTCCTGTGGTTGCTAGGCTACGGGGACCCTGCCCATCCAGTTGACCAGCAGCCATGACCCCCACGCTGAACTTGACCTGAGGGGTGGTGGCCAGCCACCAGAGCCAGAGCCCCAGGGCAAAGCAGGTGCTGGTCGGCCGGGCCAAGGGGCTATGGGCAGATTGGTGTGTGTCTGGGCATGGGGCTGGCATCTGACAGCCCAGGGCTGGGGACCAAGGTCCGCCAGGCCCCTGTCCCACCATGTGCACTGACACACAGTCTTGCTGACTGACTGACAGTTCCCGCCCCAGAGATACCCACACCAGGTCCCTGGGTGCCCTGAGCTGCCCCTGAGGGTTGCTGGGTGCCTGCCTGGACACCTGCCTCCGTAATGGAGGCCTCTATTAATCCCGTTGCCTACTGACAGCTGCCCTCCTGCCCCTCCTACTCCTCCTCCTCTTCTTCCTCCTCCTCTTCCTCCTCCTCCTCCTCCTCCTCCTCCTCCTCCTCCTCCTTCTCCTCCTCCTCCTCTACCTCCTTCTCTTCTTCCTCATCCTCAGAGGGACTCAATCAGGGCCCTTGGCCTAGGCAAGCCAGGGCTGCTGCTCTGGCTGCTGCAGCTTCTATCCAGTGGGTGGGTGCAGGAATCTGTTCCTGTCAGTCCCTGATTCCTGGGACCTTCCATGCCTCCAGCTCCCCCCACTCTCTAGTCCATACCCCTCCTCAAGGATGCCCCCTTTCCCCTTGCCCTCTGTCCCCCAGCTCCCCAACTAACATCTACTGTGTGCTTCCCTGTGCTACTTTACTGCCACCCTGCTTCTGCCCTTCAGCCCTGAGGGCCCAGGGCCAGCCCAGCTGCCATCTCACCATCCAGAGGGGGACCTGCCCTTACCCCCTGCCACCACACCCACACACACAGCCCTGCACACACTCACGGGCTCCCCTGCCTGTAGCCTGCCTCTCAAACAGTCTCCTTCTGCCCCCTAGCCCCCTTACAGCCTGTGCCACGGCCCCCCACAGACACCTGGGCATCAGCAGCGCAGACATGCAAACAGCTCCCCTCACCCCCACTCCATTTGCTCCAAGGTTGTCAAGAGTCTTTTTTTCATGCTGTAGGGGAGGGAGATGAGACAGTCCAATGCCCTGGGGAGCAAGAACTGCAAACAGTCCATCTACATTGTAACATTTGGGTCTCCTGCCGCCCAATCCCTAGTGTGCTGTGCAGACCTTTGACTGGCAAAAACACCCCATCTGAGCGTGAGATATGGCTGGGCTAGTGGCTCTTTCTGTGGACTAAGAGACAGACAGACAGAGTTTTCAGGTTCAAAACCTATACTTTCCAGAAGATGGTCATTCACTTCGGTTTAAAAAAAAAAAAAAAGGCTTTTTATTTTTTTCGCCCTGCCTGGGTAACCTGTCTGCTGCCAGTTTCAAAGTGAAAAAAGGGAAAAATCTTTCTTGGAGGGAAAAGGACCAAAATGCAGGCAGGTGGACTCCGTGGAGGGTGGATGACGAGTTGCTCCTGCCCTGGCACTAGAGCCCCAGCTGCTGTTCCAGGTGCTCTCTGATACCAGAGATCTCCGTGTGTCGTGTCATGACACTGTCTCCAGGACTGACCCTCAGGATAATGAGGATTCAAAACGAGGCAGGTCATATTGCCTTCAAAAGTAAATCCAGGGAGGTTTGGCGGTATGTCAGAGGGTTAAGGGCTTGTGGCGCTCACGAAAAGGGGACAGGTGGAAGGATCTGGGGTCTGGCCCCCAGACCGCCACCTGCCGGGGAGTCGCTTTACAGGGGGTGAAGCAGGTCTTTAGGAGTTCTATCTTTCTCTCCCACCCTGTATTTCCTCTGCTCTCTCCTTTTGTGTCTGTCAGATGCAAGGTCAGTAACAACAACAACAACAACAACAACAACAACAATAACCACCACAGTGACCAAGCAACAAGGGCAGCGAAAGGGGAACAAATGGAGTGCAGGAGCTGTGGATTATTCGTGGTGCAGGCACTCAGCTGTGGCAATAACCCCTTGAGGCAATCAATCCATAAATGAAGAAGTAATACAGGTAACAGAGACTTATATGTCCCAGTGTGTTTCCACTGAGTTAATGTAAATGCACTTTTAATTACTTCTTCATTTATTTATTACCTTGCCACGAGAATTTCTTTTCATTGCTAAAAAAAAGTGCCCCTTCAAGGGTACCAGGTGGTGCCACACCCAGTTAAGCACTCATGTTACAATGCAGGAGGACTGGGCTTCAACACCCTGGTCCCCACCTGCCAGGGGAAATCTTTACAAGTGGTGCAGAAGTGCTGCAGGTGTTTCTCTCTGTGTCTCAAACTCTCTCTCCCTCCCTTCCCTCTCAATTCCTATCTATTTATTCCAGTGAATAATCAAGAAAATAGAAAGTAATAAAAGAAAAAGGAAAAGGAAATATGCCACGACTTCAAATGGGCTACTCAGGAAAATGCTTTCCTTGTTAAGATCCTCACAGCATTCCATATGCAGAAAGGCAAAGACACCATGTATTTTTTAACACAGATTTTATATTTATTTATTTGTTTATTTATTTAGGTGCTTACTCACTTTTGTTATTGTTGAATTAATGTTTTACATTTGACATTGACTAAGGATCTGACACCAGGGGTCTCCAGTACCCCTAGATGGTACTCTCCCTCTACAAAACCGATCCATTGACCTGTCCATCCATCCATCCACCCATCCATCTATCCATCCATCCATCCATCCATCCATCCATCCATCCAGCAGTCAACCAAGCTAAGTACAAAAGGAGATCTCTCCTTGAATGGTGAATAGAATCAACGATGCACAGGTAGGTTGCAAAGGGGCCAGTTTGGCTGAATAGGGCAGAGAGGCTGAACCAGGGAATGTGTTGGGGCGTGTGGGTTTGGGTGGAGTGAGCCGGAGACCCTGTGAGCTGGGTCACATTAGGGGCAGGCAGGGGGTGGAAGGGGATGCGAACAGCTGTCACTGGAGAACCATCACAAGTGCTGGAGCTGGTGAGCAGGGCACCTGGAAGAGAGGACAGACAAAGGAGAGAAGCAAAGTGCAGAGGAGAGGAGAGGGGAGAGGATGGTGAGGACAGGAGAGGACAGGAGAGGACAGGAGTGGAGGGGACCTGAAAAACCTACCTGGACAAAGGCAGCATACAGACATCCAGGAAGGCAGGCAGGCATGCAGGCAGCTCTGGCCTGGGCTCCCTGGATCCCGGGCACACCTCCACCTGTCTTCTCTTGGCTGCCAGCCCTGAGGTCCCTCTTCGGTCAGCACTGTCTTCCCATCCTTCCGTCCCTCTGTGCCAGGGCCCAGGCGTCTGGGCGCTGTTGCCTCACCTAGTGGCAGGGCAGTTGGGCTACCCAGTGCCAGTGTGGCCAGCACAGATTGCCAGGGGCTAGGACATCACAGAGGGCTCCTGTGGTTGCTAGGCTACGGGGACCCTGCCCATCCAGTTGACCAGCAGCCATGACCCCCACGCTGAACTTGACCTGAGGGGTGGTGGCCAGCCACCAGAGCCAGAGCCCCAGGGCAAAGCAGGTGCTGGTCGGCCGGGCCAAGGGGCTATGGGCAGATTGGTGTGTGTCTGGGCATGGGGCTGGCATCTGACAGCCCAGGGCTGGGGACCAAGGTCCGCCAGGCCCCTGTCCCACCATGTGCACTGACACACAGTCTTGCTGACTGACTGACAGTTCCCGCCCCAGAGATACCCACACCAGGTCCCTGGGTGCCCTGAGCTGACCCTGAGGGTTGCTGGGTGCCTGCCTGGACACCTGCCTCCGTAATGGAGGCCTCTATTAATCCCGTTGCCTACTGACAGCTGCCCTCCTGCCCCTCCTACTCCTCCTCCTCTTCTTCCTCCTCCTCTTCCTCCTCCTCCTCCTCCTCCTCCTCCTCCTCCTCCTCCTCCTCCTCCTTCTCCTCCTCCTCCTCTACCTCCTCCTCTTCTTCCTCATCCTCAGAGGGACTCAATCAGGGCCCTTGGCCTAGGCAAGCCAGGGCTGCTGCTCTGGCTGCTGCAGCTTCTATCCAGTGGGTGGGTGCAGGAATCTGTTCCTGTCAGTCCCTGATTCCTGGGACCTTCCATGCCTCCAGCTCCCCCCACTCTCTAGTCCATACCCCTCCTCAAGGATGCCCCCTTTCCCCTTGCCCTCTGTCCCCCAGCTCCCCAACTAACATCTACTGTGTGCTTCCCTGTGCTACTTTACTGCCACCCTGCTTCTGCCCTTCAGCCCTGAGGGCCCAGGGCCAGCCCAGCTGCCATCTCACCATCCAGAGGGGGACCTGCCCTTACCCCCTGCCACCACACCCACACACACAGCCCTGCACACACTCATGGGCTCCCCTGCCTGTAGCCTGCCTCTCAAACAGTCTCCTTCTGCCCCCTAACCCCCTTACAGCCTGTGCCAAGGCCCCCCACAAACACCTGGGCATCAGCAGCGCAGACATGCAAACAGCTCCCCTCACCCCCACTCCATTTGCTCCAAGGTTGTCAAGAGTCTTTTTTTCATGCTGTAGGGGAGGGAGTTGAGACAGTCCAATGTCCTGGGGAGCAAGAACTGCAAACAGTCCATCTACATTGTAACATTTGGGTCTCCTGCCACCCAATCCCTAGTGTGCTGTGCAGACCTTTGACTGGCAAAAACACCCCATCTGAGCGTGAGATATGGCTGGGCTAGTGGCTCTTTCTGTGGACTAAGAGACAGACAGACAGAGTTTTCAGGTTCAAAACCTATACTTTCCAGAAGATGGTCATTCACTTCGGTTTAAAAAAAAAAAAAAAAAAAAAGGCTTTTTATTTTTTTCGCCCTGCCTGGGTAACCTGTCTGCTGCCAGTTTCAAAGTGAAAAAAGGGAAAAATCTTTTTTGGAGGGAAAAGGACCAAAATGCAGGCAGGTGGACTCCGTGGAGGGTGGATGAGGAGTTGCTCCTGCCCTGGCACTAGAGCCCCAGCTGCTGTTCCAGGTGCTCTCTGATACCAGAGATCTCCGTGTGTCGTGTCATGACACTGTCTCCAGGACTGACCCTCAGGATAATGAGGATTCAAAACGAGGCAGGTCATATTGCCTTCAAAAGTAAATCCAGGGAGGTTTGGCGGTATGTCAGAGGGTTAAGGGCTTGTGGCGCTCACGAAAAGGGGACAGGTGGAAGGATCTGGGGTCTGGCCCCCAGACCGCCACCTGCCGGGGAGTCGCTTTACAGGGGGTGAAGCAGGTCTTTAGGAGTTCTATCTTTCTCTCCCACCCTGTATTTCCTCTGCTCTCTCCTTTTGTGTCTGTCAGATGCAAGGTCAGTAACAACAACAACAACAACAACAACAACAATAACCACCACAGTGACCAAGCAACAAGGGCAGCGAAAGGGGAACAAATGGAGTGCAGGAGCTGTGGATTATTCGTGGTGCAGGCACTCAGCTGTGGCAATAACCCCTTGAGGCAATCAATCCATAAATGAAGAAGTAATACAGGTAACAGAGACTTATATGTCCCAGTGTGTTTCCACTGAGTTAATGTAAATGCACTTTTAATTACTTCTTCATTTATTTATTACCTTGCCACGAGAATTTCTTTTCATTGCTAAAAAAAAGTGCCCCTTCAAGGGTACCAGGTGGTGCCACACCCAGTTAAGCACTCATGTTACAATGCAGGAGGACTGGGCTTCAACACCCTGGTCCCCACCTGCCAGGGGAAATCTTTACAAGTGGTGCAGAAGTGCTGCAGGTGTTTCTCTCTGTGTCTCAAACTCTCTCTCCCTCCCTTCCCTCTCAATTCCTATCTATTTATTCCAGTGAATAATCAAGAAAATAGAAAGTAATAAAAGAAAAAGGAAAAGGAAATATGCCACGACTTCAAATGGGCTACTCAGGAAAATGCTTTCCTTGTTAAGATCCTCACAGCATTCCATATGCAGAAAGGCAAAGACACCATGTATTTTTTAACACAGATTTTATATTTATTTATTTGTTTATTTATTTAGGTGCTTACTCACTTTTGTTATTGTTGAATTAATGTTTTACATTTGACATTGACTAAGGATCTGACACCAGGGGTCTCCAGTACCCCTAGATGGTACTCTCCCTCTACAAAACCGATCCATTGACCTGTCCATCCATCCATCCACCCATCCATCTATCCATCCATCCATCCATCCATCCATCCATCCATCCATCCATCCAGCAGTCAACCAAGCTAAGTACAAAAGGAGATCTCTCCTTGAATGGTGAATAGAATCAACGATGCACAGGTAGGTTGCAAAGGGGCCAGTTTGGCTGAATAGGGCAGAGAGGCTGAACCAGGGAATGTGTTGGGGCGTGTGGGTTTGGGTGGAGTGAGCCGGAGACCCTGTGAGCTGGGTCACATTAGGGGCAGGCAGGGGGTGGAAGGGGATGCGAACAGCTGTCACTGGAGAACCATCACAAGTGCTGGAGCTGGTGAGCAGGGCACCTGGAAGAGAGGACAGACAAAGGAGAGAAGCAAAGTGCAGAGGAGAGGAGAGGGGAGAGGATGGTGAGGACAGGAGAGGACAGGAGAGGACAGGAGTGGAGGGGACCTGAGAAACCTACCTGGACAAAGGCAGCATACAGACATCCAGGAAGGCAGGCAGGCATGCAGGCAGCTCTGGCCTGGGCTCCCTGGATCCCGGGCACACCTCCACCTGTCTTCTCTTGGCTGCCAGCCCTGAGGTCCCTCTTCGGTCAGCACTGTCTTCCCATCCTTCCGTCCCTCTGTGCCAGGGCCCAGGCGTCTGGGCGCTGTTGCCTCACCTAGTGGCAGGGCAGTTGGGCTACCCAGTGCCAGTGTGGCCAGCACAGATTGCCAGGGGCTAGGACATCACAGAGGGCTCCTGTGGTTGCTAGGCTACGGGGACCCTGCCCATCCAGTTGACCAGCAGCCATGACCCCCACGCTGAACTTGACCTGAGGGGTGGTGGCCAGCCACCAGAGCCAGAGCCCCAGGGCAAAGCAGGTGCTGGTCGGCCGGGCCAAGGGGCTATGGGCAGATTGGTGTGTGTCTGGGCATGGGGCTGGCATCTGACAGCCCAGGGCTGGGGACCAAGGTCCGCCAGGCCCCTGTCCCACCATGTGCACTGACACACAGTCTTGCTGACTGACTGACAGTTCCCGCCCCAGAGATACCCACACCAGGTCCCTGGGTGCCCTGAGCTGCCCCTGAGGGTTGCTGGGTGCCTGCCTGGACACCTGCCTCCGTAATGGAGGCCTCTATTAATCCCGTTGCCTACTGACAGCTGCCCTCCTGCCCCTCCTACTCCTCCTCCTCTTCTTCCTCCTCCTCTTCCTTCTCCTCCTCCTCCTCCTCCTCCTTCTCCTCCTCCTCCTCTACCTCCTCCTCTTCTTCCTCATCCTCAGAGGGACTCAATCAGGGCCCTTGGCCTAGGCAAGCCAGGGCTGCTGCTCTGGCTGCTGCAGCTTCTATCCAGTGGGTGGGTGCAGGAATCTGTTCCTGTCAGTCCCTGATTCCTGGGACCTTCCATGCCTCCAGCTCCCCCCACTCTCTAGTCCATACCCCTCCTCAAGGATGCCCCCTTTCCCCTTGCCCTCTGTCCCCCAGCTCCCCAACTAACATCTACTGTGTGCTTCCCTGTGCTACTTTACTGCCACCCTGCTTCTGCCCTTCAGCCCTGAGGGCCCAGGGCCAGCCCAGCTGCCATCTCACCATCCAGAGGGGGACCTGCCCTTACCCCCTGCCACCACACCCACACACACAGCCCTGCACACACTCACGGGCTCCCCTGCCTGTAGCCTGCCTCTCAAACAGTCTCCTTCTGCCCCCTAGCCCCCTTACAGCCTGTGCCACGGCCCCCCACAGACACCTGGGCATCAGCAGCGCAGACATGCAAACAGCTCCCCTCACCCCCACTCCATTTGCTCCAAGGTTGTCAAGAGTCTTTTTTTCATGCTGTAGGGGAGGGAGTTGAGACAGTCCAATGTCCTGGGGAGCAAGAACTGCAAACAGTCCATCTACATTGTAACATTTGGGTCTCCTGCCGCCCAATCCCTAGTGTGCTGTGCAGACCTTTGACTGGCAAAAACACCCCATCTGAGCGTGAGATATGGCTGGGCTAGTGGCTCTTTCTGTGGACTAAGAGACAGACAGACAGAGTTTTCAGGTTCAAAACCTATACTTTCCAGAAGATGGTCATTCACTTCGGTTTAAAAAAAAAAAAAAAAAAAGAAGGCTTTTTATTTTTTTCGCCCTGCCTGGGTAACCTGTCTGCTGCCAGTTTCAAAGTGAAAAAAGGGGAAAATCTTTTTTGGAGGGAAAAGGACCAAAATGCAGGCAGGTGGACTCCGTGGAGGGTGGATGAGGAGTTGCTCCTGCCCTGGCACTAGAGCCCCAGCTGCTGTTCCAGGTGCTCTCTGATACCAGAGATCTCCGTGTGTCGTGTCATGACACTGTCTCCAGGACTGACCCTCAGGATAATGAGGATTCAAAACGAGGCAGGTCATATTGCCTTCAAAAGTAAATCCAGGGAGGTTTGGCGGTATGTCAGAGGGTTAAGGGCTTGTGGCGCTCACGAAAAGGGGACAGGTGGAAGGATCTGGGGTCTGGCCCCCAGACCGCCACCTGCCGGGGAGTCGCTTTACAGGGGGTGAAGCAGGTCTTTAGGAGTTCTATCTTTCTCTCCCACCCTGTATTTCCTCTGCTCTCTCCTTTTGTGTCTGTCAGATGCAAGGTCAGTAACAACAACAACAACAACAACAACAACAACAATAACCACCACAGTGACCAAGCAACAAGGGCAGCGAAAGGGGAACAAATGGAGTGCAGGAGCTGTGGATTATTCGTGGTGCAGGCACTCAGCTGTGGCAATAACCCCTTGAGGCAATCAATCCATAAATGAAGAAGTAATACAGGTAACAGAGACTTATATGTCCCAGTGTGTTTCCACTGAGTTAATGTAAATGCACTTTTAATTACTTCTTCATTTATTTATTACCTTGCCACGAGAATTTCTTTTCATTGCTAAAAAAAAGTGCCCCTTCAAGGGTACCAGGTGGTGCCACACCCAGTTAAGCACTCATGTTACAATGCAGGAGGACTGGGCTTCAACACCCTGGTCCCCACCTGCCAGGGGAAATCTTTACAAGTGGTGCAGAAGTGCTGCAGGTGTTTCTCTCTGTGTCTCAAACTCTCTCTCCCTCCCTTCCCTCTCAATTCCTATCTATTTATTCCAGTGAATAATCAAGAAAATAGAAAGTAATAAAAGAAAAAGGAAAAGGAAATATGCCACGACTTCAAATGGGCTACTCAGGAAAATGCTTTCCTTGTTAAGATCCTCACAGCATTCCATATGCAGAAAGGCAAAGACACCATGTATTTTTTAACACAGATTTTATATTTATTTATTTGTTTATTTATTTAGGTGCTTACTCACTTTTGTTATTGTTGAATTAATGTTTTACATTTGACATTGACTAAGGATCTGACACCAGGGGTCTCCAGTACCCCTAGATGGTACTCTCCCTCTACAAAACCGATCCATTGACCTGTCCATCCATCCATCCACCCATCCATCTATCCATCCATCCATCCATCCATCCATCCATCCATCCATCCATCCATCCATCCATCCAGCAGTCAACCAAGCTAAGTACAAAAGGAGATCTCTCCTTGAATGGTGAAGAGAATCAACGATGCACAGGTAGGTTGCAAAGGGGCCAGTTTGGCTGAATAGGGCAGAGAGGCTGAACCAGGGAATGTGTTGGGGCGTGTGGGTTTGGGTGGAGTGAGCCGGAGACCCTGTGAGCTGGGTCACATTAGGGGCAGGCAGGGGGTGGAAGGGGATGCGAACAGCTGTCACTGGAGAACCATCACAAGTGCTGGAGCTGGTGAGCAGGGCACCTGGAAGAGAGGACAGACAAAGGAGAGAAGCAAAGTGCAGAGGAGAGGAGAGGGGAGAGGATGGTGAGGACAGGAGAGGACAGGAGTGGAGGGGACCTGAGAAACCTACCTGGACAAAGGCAGCATACAGACATCCAGGAAGGCAGGCAGGCATGCAGGCAGCTCTGGCCTGGGCTCCCTGGATCCCGGGCACACCTCCACCTGTCTTCTCTTGGCTGCCAGCCCTGAGGTCCCTCTTCGGTCAGCACTGTCTTCCCATCCTTCCGTCCCTCTGTGCCAGGGCCCAGGCGTCTGGGCGCTGTTGCCTCACCTAGTGGCAGGGCAGTTGGGCTACCCAGTGCCAGTGTGGCCAGCACAGATTGCCAGGGGCTAGGACATCACAGAGGGCTCCTGTGGTTGCTAGGCTACGGGGACCCTGCCCATCCAGGTGACCAGCAGCCATGACCCCCACGCTGAACTTGACCTGAGGGGTGGTGGCCAGCCACCAGAGCCAGAGCCCCAGGGCAAAGCAGGTGCTGGTCGGCCGGGCCAAGGGGCTATGGGCAGATTGGTGTGTGTCTGGGCATGGGGCTGGCATCTGACAGCCCAGGGCTGGGGACCAAGGTCCGCCAGGCCCCTGTCCCACCATGTGCACTGACACACAGTCTTGCTGACTGACTGACAGTTCCCGCCCCAGAGATACCCACACCAGGTCCCTGGGTGCCCTGAGCTGCCCCTGAGGGTTGCTGGGTGCCTGCCTGGACACCTGCCTCCGTAATGGAGGCCTCTATTAATCCCGTTGCCTACTGACAGCTGCCCTCCTGCCCCTCCTACTCCTCCTCCTCTTCTTCCTCCTCCTCTTCCTCCTCCTCCTCCTCCTCCTCCTCCTCCTTCTCCTCCTCCTCCTCTACCTCCTTCTCTTCTTCCTCATCCTCAGAGGGACTCAATCAGGGCCCTTGGCCTAGGCAAGCCAGGGCTGCTGCTCTGGCTGCTGCAGCTTCTATCCAGTGGGTGGGTGCAGGAATCTGTTCCTGTCAGTCCCTGATTCCTGGGACCTTCCATGCCTCCAGCTCCCCCCACTCTCTAGTCCATACCCCTCCTCAAGGATGCCCCCTTTCCCCTTGCCCTCTGTCCCCCAGCTCCCCAACTAACATCTACTGTGTGCTTCCCTGTGCTACTTTACTGCCACCCTGCTTCTGCCCTTCAGCCCTGAGGGCCCAGGGCCAGCCCAGCTGCCATCTCACCATCCAGAGGGGGACCTGCCCTTACCCCCTGCCACCACACCCACACACACAGCCCTGCACACACTCACGGGCTCCCCTGCCTGTAGCCTGCCTCTCAAACAGTCTCCTTCTGCCCCCTAGCCCCCTTACAGCCTGTGCCACGGCCCCCCACAGACACCTGGGCATCAGCAGCGCAGACATGCAAACAGCTCCCCTCACCCCCACTCCATTTGCTCCAAGGTTGTCAAGAGTCTTTTTTTCATGCTGTAGGGGAGGGAGATGAGACAGTCCAATGCCCTGGGGAGCAAGAACTGCAAACAGTCCATCTACATTGTAACATTTGGGTCTCCTGCCGCCCAATCCCTAGTGTGCTGTGCAGACCTTTGACTGGCAAAAACACCCCATCTGAGCGTGAGATATGGCTGGGCTAGTGGCTCTTTCTGTGGACTAAGAGACAGACAGACAGAGTTTTCAGGTTCAAAACCTATACTTTCCAGAAGATGGTCATTCACTTCGGTTTAAAAAAAAAAAAAAAAAAAAAAAAAAAAGGCTTTTTATTTTTTTCGCCCTGCCTGGGTAACCTGTCTGCTGCCAGTTTCAAAGTGAAAAAAGGGAAAAATCTTTTTTGGAGGGAAAAGGACCAAAATGCAGGCAGGTGGACTCCGTGGAGGGTGGATGAGGAGTTGCTCCTGCCCTGGCACTAGAGCCCCAGCTGCTGTTCCAGGTGCTCTCTGATACCAGAGATCTCCGTGTGTCGTGTCATGACACTGTCTCCAGGACTGACCCTCAGGATAATGAGGATTCAAAACGAGGCAGGTCATATTGCCTTCAAAAGTAAATCCAGGGAGGTTTGGCGGTATGTCAGAGGGTTAAGGGCTTGTGGCGCTCACGAAAAGGGGACAGGTGGAAGGATCTGGGGTCTGGCCCCCAGACCGCCACCTGCCGGGGAGTCGCTTTACAGGGGGTGAAGCAGGTCTTTAGGAGTTCTATCTTTCTCTCCCACCCTGTATTTCCTCTGCTCTCTCCTTTTGTGTCTGTCAGATGCAAGGTCAGTAACAACAACAACAACAACAACAACAACAACAATAACCACCACAGTGACCAAGCAACAAGGGCAGCGAAAGGGGAACAAATGGAGTGCAGGAGCTGTGGATTATTCGTGGTGCAGGCACTCAGCTGTGGCAATAACCCCTTGAGGCAATCAATCCATAAATGAAGAAGTAATACAGGTAACAGAGACTTATATGTCCCAGTGTGTTTCCACTGAGTTAATGTAAATGCACTTTTAATTACTTCTTCATTTATTTATTACCTTGCCACGAGAATTTCTTTTCATTGCTAAAAAAAAGTGCCCCTTCAAGGGTACCAGGTGGTGCCACACCCAGTTAAGCACTCATGTTACAATGCAGGAGGACTGGGCTTCAACACCCTGGTCCCCACCTGCCAGGGGAAATCTTTACAAGTGGTGCAGAAGTGCTGCAGGTGTTTCTCTCTGTGTCTCAAACTCTCTCTCCCTCCCTTCCCTCTCAATTCCTATCTATTTATTCCAGTGAATAATCAAGAAAATAGAAAGTAATAAAAGAAAAAGGAAAAGGAAATATGCCACGACTTCAAATGGGCTACTCAGGAAAATGCTTTCCTTGTTAAGATCCTCACAGCATTCCATATGCAGAAAGGCAAAGACACCATGTATTTTTTAACACAGATTTTATATTTATTTATTTGTTTATTTATTTAGGTGCTTACTCACTTTTGTTATTGTTGAATTAATGTTTTACATTTGACATTGACTAAGGATCTGACACCAGGGGTCTCCAGTACCCCTAGATGGTACTCTCCCTCTACAAAACCGATCCATTGACCTGTCCATCCATCCATCCACCCATCCATCTATCCATCCATCCATCCATCCATCCATCCATCCATCCATCCATCCAGCAGTCAACCAAGCTAAGTACAAAAGGAGATCTCTCCTTGAATGGTGAATAGAATCAACGATGCACAGGTAGGTTGCAAAGGGGCCAGTTTGGCTGAATAGGGCAGAGAGGCTGAACCAGGGAATGTGTTGGGGCGTGTGGGTTTGGGTGGAGTGAGCCGGAGACCCTGTGAGCTGGGTCACATTAGGGGCAGGCAGGGGGTGGAAGGGGATGCGAACAGCTGTCACTGGAGAACCATCACAAGTGCTGGAGCTGGTGAGCAGGGCACCTGGAAGAGAGGACAGACAAAGGAGAGAAGCAAAGTGCAGAGGAGAGGAGAGGGGAGAGGATGGTGAGGACAGGAGAGGACAGGAGAGGACAGGAGTGGAGGGGACCTGAGAAACCTACCTGGACAAAGGCAGCATACAGACATCCAGGAAGGCAGGCAGGCATGCAGGCAGCTCTGGCCTGGGCTCCCTGGATCCCGGGCACACCTCCACCTGTCTTCTCTTGGCTGCCAGCCCTGAGGTCCCTCTTCGGTCAGCACTGTCTTCCCATCCTTCCGTCCCTCTGTGCCAGGGCCCAGGCGTCTGGGCGCTGTTGCCTCACCTAGTGGCAGGGCAGTTGGGCTACCCAGTGCCAGTGTGGCCAGCACAGATTGCCAGGGGCTAGGACATCACAGAGGGCTCCTGTGGTTGCTAGGCTACGGGGACCCTGCCCATCCAGTTGACCAGCAGCCATGACCCCCACGCTGAACTTGACCTGAGGGGTGGTGGCCAGCCACCAGAGCCAGAGCCCCAGGGCAAAGCAGGTGCTGGTCGGCCGGGCCAAGGGGCTATGGGCAGATTGGTGTGTGTCTGGGCATGGGGCTGGCATCTGACAGCCCAGGGCTGGGGACCAAGGTCCGCCAGGCCCCTGTCCCACCATGTGCACTGACACACAGTCTTGCTGACTGACTGACAGTTCCCGCCCCAGAGATACCCACACCAGGTCCCTGGGTGCCCTGAGCTGCCCCTGAGGGTTGCTGGGTGCCTGCCTGGACACCTGCCTCCGTAATGGAGGCCTCTATTAATCCCGTTGCCTACTGACAGCTGCCCTCCTGCCCCTCCTACTCCTCCTCCTCTTCTTCCTCCTCCTCTTCCTTCTCCTCCTCCTCCTCCTCCTCCTTCTCCTCCTCCTCCTCTACCTCCTCCTCTTCTTCCTCATCCTCAGAGGGACTCAATCAGGGCCCTTGGCCTAGGCAAGCCAGGGCTGCTGCTCTGGCTGCTGCAGCTTCTATCCAGTGGGTGGGTGCAGGAATCTGTTCCTGTCAGTCCCTGATTCCTGGGACCTTCCATGCCTCCAGCTCCCCCCACTCTCTAGTCCATACCCCTCCTCAAGGATGCCCCCTTTCCCCTTGCCCTCTGTCCCCCAGCTCCCCAACTAACATCTACTGTGTGCTTCCCTGTGCTACTTTACTGCCACCCTGCTTCTGCCCTTCAGCCCTGAGGGCCCAGGGCCAGCCCAGCTGCCATCTCACCATCCAGAGGGGGACCTGCCCTTACCCCCTGCCACCACACCCACACACACAGCCCTGCACACACTCACGGGCTCCCCTGCCTGTAGCCTGCCTCTCAAACAGTCTCCTTCTGCCCCCTAACCCCCTTACAGCCTGTGCCACGGCCCCCCACAGACACCTGGGCATCAGCAGCGCAGACATGCAAACAGCTCCCCTCACCCCCACTCCATTTGCTCCAAGGTTGTCAAGAGTCTTTTTTTCATGCTGTAGGGGAGGGAGTTGAGACAGTCCAATGTCCTGGGGAGCAAGAACTGCAAACAGTCCATCTACATTGTAACATTTGGGTCTCCTGCCACCCAATCCCTAGTGTGCTGTGCAGACCTTTGACTGGCAAAAACACCCCATCTGAGCGTGAGATATGGCTGGGCTAGTGGCTCTTTCTGTGGACTAAGAGACAGACAGACAGAGTTTTCAGGTTCAAAACCTATACTTTCCAGAAGATGGTCATTCACTTCGGTTTAAAAAAAAAAAAAAAAAAAAAAAAAAAGGCTTTTTATTTTTTTCGCCCTGCCTGGGTAACCTGTCTGCTGCCAGTTTCAAAGTGAAAAAAGGGGAAAATCTTTTTTGGAGGGAAAAGGACCAAAATGCAGGCAGGTGGACTCCGTGGAGGGTGGATGAGGAGTTGCTCCTGCCCTGGCACTAGAGCCCCAGCTGCTGTTCCAGGTGCTCTCTGATACCAGAGATCTCCGTGTGTCGTGTCATGACACTGTCTCCAGGACTGACCCTCAGGATAATGAGGATTCAAAACGAGGCAGGTCATATTGCCTTCAAAAGTAAATCCAGGGAGGTTTGGCGGTATGTCAGAGGGTTAAGGGCTTGTGGCGCTCACGAAAAGGGGACAGGTGGAAGGATCTGGGGTCTGGCCCCCAGACCGCCACCTGCCGGGGAGTCGCTTTACAGGGGGTGAAGCAGGTCTTTAGGAGTTCTATCTTTCTCTCCCACCCTGTATTTCCTCTGCTCTCTCCTTTTGTGTCTGTCAGATGCAAGGTCAGTAACAACAACAACAACAACAACAACAACAACAATAACCACCACAGTGACCAAGCAACAAGGGCAGCGAAAGGGGAACAAATGGAGTGCAGGAGCTGTGGATTATTCGTGGTGCAGGCACTCAGCTGTGGCAATAACCCCTTGAGGCAATCAATCCATAAATGAAGAAGTAATACAGGTAACAGAGACTTATATGTCCCAGTGTGTTTCCACTGAGTTAATGTAAATGCACTTTTAATTACTTCTTCATTTATTTATTACCTTGCCACGAGAATTTCTTTTCATTGCTAAAAAAAAGTGCCCCTTCAAGGGTACCAGGTGGTGCCACACCCAGTTAAGCACTCATGTTACAATGCAGGAGGACTGGGCTTCAACACCCTGGTCCCCACCTGCCAGGGGAAATCTTTACAAGTGGTGCAGAAGTGCTGCAGGTGTTTCTCTCTGTGTCTCAAACTCTCTCTCCCTCCCTTCCCTCTCAATTCCTATCTATTTATTCCAGTGAATAATCAAGAAAATAGAAAGTAATAAAAGAAAAAGGAAAAGGAAATATGCCACGACTTCAAATGGGCTACTCAGGAAAATGCTTTCCTTGTTAAGATCCTCACAGCATTCCATATGCAGAAAGGCAAAGACACCATGTATTTTTTAACACAGATTTTATATTTATTTATTTGTTTATTTATTTAGGTGCTTACTCACTTTTGTTATTGTTGAATTAATGTTTTACATTTGACATTGACTAAGGATCTGACACCAGGGGTCTCCAGTACCCCTAGATGGTACTCTCCCTCTACAAAACCGATCCATTGACCTGTCCATCCATCCATCCACCCATCCATCTATCCATCCATCCATCCATCCATCCATCCATCCATCCATCCATCCATCCATCCATCCAGCAGTCAACCAAGCTAAGTACAAAAGGAGATCTCTCCTTGAATGGTGAAGAGAATCAACGATGCACAGGTAGGTTGCAAAGGGGCCAGTTTGGCTGAATAGGGCAGAGAGGCTGAACCAGGGAATGTGTTGGGGCGTGTGGGTTTGGGTGGAGTGAGCCGGAGACCCTGTGAGCTGGGTCACATTAGGGGCAGGCAGGGGGTGGAAGGGGATGCGAACAGCTGTCACTGGAGAACCATCACAAGTGCTGGAGCTGGTGAGCAGGGCACCTGGAAGAGAGGACAGACAAAGGAGAGAAGCAAAGTGCAGAGGAGAGGAGAGGGGAGAGGATGGTGAGGACAGGAGAGGACAGGAGTGGAGGGGACCTGAGAAACCTACCTGGACAAAGGCAGCATACAGACATCCAGGAAGGCAGGCAGGCATGCAGGCAGCTCTGGCCTGGGCTCCCTGGATCCCGGGCACACCTCCACCTGTCTTCTCTTGGCTGCCAGCCCTGAGGTCCCTCTTCGGTCAGCACTGTCTTCCCATCCTTCCGTCCCTCTGTGCCAGGGCCCAGGCGTCTGGGCGCTGTTGCCTCACCTAGTGGCAGGGCAGTTGGGCTACCCAGTGCCAGTGTGGCCAGCACAGATTGCCAGGGGCTAGGACATCACAGAGGGCTCCTGTGGTTGCTAGGCTACGGGGACCCTGCCCATCCAGTTGACCAGCAGCCATGACCCCCACGCTGAACTTGACCTGAGGGGTGGTGGCCAGCCACCAGAGCCAGAGCCCCAGGGCAAAGCAGGTGCTGGTCGGCCGGGCCAAGGGGCTATGGGCAGATTGGTGTGTGTCTGGGCATGGGGCTGGCATCTGACAGCCCAGGGCTGGGGACCAAGGTCCGCCAGGCCCCTGTCCCACCATGTGCACTGACACACAGTCTTGCTGACTGACTGACAGTTCCCGCCCCAGAGATACCCACACCAGGTCCCTGGGTGCCCTGAGCTGCCCCTGAGGGTTGCTGGGTGCCTGCCTGGACACCTGCCTCCGTAATGGAGGCCTCTATTAATCCCGTTGCCTACTGACAGCTGCCCTCCTGCCCCTCCTACTCCTCCTCCTCTTCTTCCTCCTCCTCTTCCTCCTCCTCCTCCTCCTCCTCCTCCTCCTTCTCCTCCTCCTCCTCTACCTCCTTCTCTTCTTCCTCATCCTCAGAGGGACTCAATCAGGGCCCTTGGCCTAGGCAAGCCAGGGCTGCTGCTCTGGCTGCTGCAGCTTCTATCCAGTGGGTGGGTGCAGGAATCTGTTCCTGTCAGTCCCTGATTCCTGGGACCTTCCATGCCTCCAGCTCCCCCCACTCTCTAGTCCATACCCCTCCTCAAGGATGCCCCCTTTCCCCTTGCCCTCTGTCCCCCAGCTCCCCAACTAACATCTACTGTGTGCTTCCCTGTGCTACTTTACTGCCACCCTGCTTCTGCCCTTCAGCCCTGAGGGCCCAGGGCCAGCCCAGCTGCCATCTCACCATCCAGAGGGGGACCTGCCCTTACCCCCTGCCACCACACCCACACACACAGCCCTGCACACACTCACGGGCTCCCCTGCCTGTAGCCTGCCTCTCAAACAGTCTCCTTCTGCCCCCTAGCCCCCTTACAGCCTGTGCCACGGCCCCCCACAGACACCTGGGCATCAGCAGCGCAGACATGCAAACAGCTCCCCTCACCCCCACTCCATTTGCTCCAAGGTTGTCAAGAGTCTTTTTTTCATGCTGTAGGGGAGGGAGATGAGACAGTCCAATGCCCTGGGGAGCAAGAACTGCAAACAGTCCATCTACATTGTAACATTTGGGTCTCCTGCCGCCCAATCCCTAGTGTGCTGTGCAGACCTTTGACTGGCAAAAACACCCCATCTGAGCGTGAGATATGGCTGGGCTAGTGGCTCTTTCTGTGGACTAAGAGACAGACAGACAGAGTTTTCAGGTTCAAAACCTATACTTTCCAGAAGATGGTCATTCACTTCGGTTTAAAAAAAAAAAAAAAAAAAAAAAAAAAAGGCTTTTTATTTTTTTCGCCCTGCCTGGGTAACCTGTCTGCTGCCAGTTTCAAAGTGAAAAAAGGGAAAAATCTTTTTTGGAGGGAAAAGGACCAAAATGCAGGCAGGTGGACTCCGTGGAGGGTGGATGAGGAGTTGCTCCTGCCCTGGCACTAGAGCCCCAGCTGCTGTTCCAGGTGCTCTCTGATACCAGAGATCTCCGTGTGTCGTGTCATGACACTGTCTCCAGGACTGACCCTCAGGATAATGAGGATTCAAAACGAGGCAGGTCATATTGCCTTCAAAAGTAAATCCAGGGAGGTTTGGCGGTATGTCAGAGGGTTAAGGGCTTGTGGCGCTCACGAAAAGGGGACAGGTGGAAGGATCTGGGGTCTGGCCCCCAGACCGCCACCTGCCGGGGAGTCGCTTTACAGGGGGTGAAGCAGGTCTTTAGGAGTTCTATCTTTCTCTCCCACCCTGTATTTCCTCTGCTCTCTCCTTTTGTGTCTGTCAGATGCAAGGTCAGTAACAACAACAACAACAACAACAACAACAACAATAACCACCACAGTGACCAAGCAACAAGGGCAGCGAAAGGGGAACAAATGGAGTGCAGGAGCTGTGGATTATTCGTGGTGCAGGCACTCAGCTGTGGCAATAACCCCTTGAGGCAATCAATCCATAAATGAAGAAGTAATACAGGTAACAGAGACTTATATGTCCCAGTGTGTTTCCACTGAGTTAATGTAAATGCACTTTTAATTACTTCTTCATTTATTTATTACCTTGCCACGAGAATTTCTTTTCATTGCTAAAAAAAAGTGCCCCTTCAAGGGTACCAGGTGGTGCCACACCCAGTTAAGCACTCATGTTACAATGCAGGAGGACTGGGCTTCAACACCCTGGTCCCCACCTGCCAGGGGAAATCTTTACAAGTGGTGCAGAAGTGCTGCAGGTGTTTCTCTCTGTGTCTCAAACTCTCTCTCCCTCCCTTCCCTCTCAATTCCTATCTATTTATTCCAGTGAATAATCAAGAAAATAGAAAGTAATAAAAGAAAAAGGAAAAGGAAATATGCCACGACTTCAAATGGGCTACTCAGGAAAATGCTTTCCTTGTTAAGATCCTCACAGCATTCCATATGCAGAAAGGCAAAGACACCATGTATTTTTTAACACAGATTTTATATTTATTTATTTGTTTATTTATTTAGGTGCTTACTCACTTTTGTTATTGTTGAATTAATGTTTTACATTTGACATTGACTAAGGATCTGACACCAGGGGTCTCCAGTACCCCTAGATGGTACTCTCCCTCTACAAAACCGATCCATTGACCTGTCCATCCATCCATCCACCCATCCATCTATCCATCCATCCATCCATCCATCCATCCATCCATCCATCCATCCAGCAGTCAACCAAGCTAAGTACAAAAGGAGATCTCTCCTTGAATGGTGAATAGAATCAACGATGCACAGGTAGGTTGCAAAGGGGCCAGTTTGGCTGAATAGGGCAGAGAGGCTGAACCAGGGAATGTGTTGGGGCGTGTGGGTTTGGGTGGAGTGAGCCGGAGACCCTGTGAGCTGGGTCACATTAGGGGCAGGCAGGGGGTGGAAGGGGATGCGAACAGCTGTCACTGGAGAACCATCACAAGTGCTGGAGCTGGTGAGCAGGGCACCTGGAAGAGAGGACAGACAAAGGAGAGAAGCAAAGTGCAGAGGAGAGGAGAGGGGAGAGGATGGTGAGGACAGGAGAGGACAGGAGAGGACAGGAGTGGAGGGGACCTGAGAAACCTACCTGGACAAAGGCAGCATACAGACATCCAGGAAGGCAGGCAGGCATGCAGGCAGCTCTGGCCTGGGCTCCCTGGATCCCGGGCACACCTCCACCTGTCTTCTCTTGGCTGCCAGCCCTGAGGTCCCTCTTCGGTCAGCACTGTCTTCCCATCCTTCCGTCCCTCTGTGCCAGGGCCCAGGCGTCTGGGCGCTGTTGCCTCACCTAGTGGCAGGGCAGTTGGGCTACCCAGTGCCAGTGTGGCCAGCACAGATTGCCAGGGGCTAGGACATCACAGAGGGCTCCTGTGGTTGCTAGGCTACGGGGACCCTGCCCATCCAGTTGACCAGCAGCCATGACCCCCACGCTGAACTTGACCTGAGGGGTGGTGGCCAGCCACCAGAGCCAGAGCCCCAGGGCAAAGCAGGTGCTGGTCGGCCGGGCCAAGGGGCTATGGGCAGATTGGTGTGTGTCTGGGCATGGGGCTGGCATCTGACAGCCCAGGGCTGGGGACCAAGGTCCGCCAGGCCCCTGTCCCACCATGTGCACTGACACACAGTCTTGCTGACTGACTGACAGTTCCCGCCCCAGAGATACCCACACCAGGTCCCTGGGTGCCCTGAGCTGCCCCTGAGGGTTGCTGGGTGCCTGCCTGGACACCTGCCTCCGTAATGGAGGCCTCTATTAATCCCGTTGCCTACTGACAGCTGCCCTCCTGCCCCTCCTACTCCTCCTCCTCTTCTTCCTCCTCCTCTTCCTCCTCCTCCTCCTCCTCCTCCTCCTCCTCCTCCTCCTTCTCCTCCTCCTCCTCTACCTCCTTCTCTTCTTCCTCATCCTCAGAGGGACTCAATCAGGGCCCTTGGCCTAGGCAAGCCAGGGCTGCTGCTCTGGCTGCTGCAGCTTCTATCCAGTGGGTGGGTGCAGGAATCTGTTCCTGTCAGTCCCTGATTCCTGGGACCTTCCATGCCTCCAGCTCCCCCCACTCTCTAGTCCATACCCCTCCTCAAGGATGCCCCCTTTCCCCTTGCCCTCTGTCCCCCAGCTCCCCAACTAACATCTACTGTGTGCTTCCCTGTGCTACTTTACTGCCACCCTGCTTCTGCCCTTCAGCCCTGAGGGCCCAGGGCCAGCCCAGCTGCCATCTCACCATCCAGAGGGGGACCTGCCCTTACCCCCTGCCACCACACCCACACACACAGCCCTGCACACACTCACGGGCTCCCCTGCCTGTAGCCTGCCTCTCAAACAGTCTCCTTCTGCCCCCTAGCCCCCTTACAGCCTGTGCCACGGCCCCCCACAGACACCTGGGCATCAGCAGCGCAGACATGCAAACAGCTCCCCTCACCCCCACTCCATTTGCTCCAAGGTTGTCAAGAGTCTTTTTTTCATGCTGTAGGGGAGGGAGTTGAGACAGTCCAATGTCCTGGGGAGCAAGAACTGCAAACAGTCCATCTACATTGTAACATTTGGGTCTCCTGCCGCCCAATCCCTAGTGTGCTGTGCAGACCTTTGACTGGCAAAAACACCCCATCTGAGCGTGAGATATGGCTGGGCTAGTGGCTCTTTCTGTGGACTAAGAGACAGACAGACAGAGTTTTCAGGTTCAAAACCTATACTTTCCAGAAGATGGTCATTCACTTCGGTTTAAAAAAAAAAAAAAAAAAAAAAAAAAGGCTTTTTATTTTTTTCGCCCTGCCTGGGTAACCTGTCTGCTGCCAGTTTCAAAGTGAAAAAAGGGAAAAATCTTTTTTGGAGGGAAAAGGACCAAAATGCAGGCAGGTGGACTCCGTGGAGGGTGGATGAGGAGTTGCTCCTGCCCTGGCACTAGAGCCCCAGCTGCTGTTCCAGGTGCTCTCTGATACCAGAGATCTCCGTGTGTCGTGTCATGACACTGTCTCCAGCACTGACCCTCAGGATAATGAGGATTCAAAACGAGGCAGGTCATATTGCCTTCAAAAGTAAATCCAGGGAGGTTTGGCGGTATGTCAGAGGGTTAAGGGCTTGTGGCGCTCACGAAAAGGGGACAGGTGGAAGGATCTGGGGTCTGGCCCCCAGACCGCCACCTGCCGGGGAGTCGCTTTACAGGGGGTGAAGCAGGTCTTTAGGAGTTCTATCTTTCTCTCCCACCCTGTATTTCCTCTGCTCTCTCCTTTTGTGTCTGTCAGATGCAAGGTCAGTAACAACAACAACAACAACAACAACAACAACAACAATAACCACCACAGTGACCAAGCAACAAGGGCAGCGAAAGGGGAACAAATGGAGTGCAGGAGCTGTGGATTATTCGTGGTGCAGGCACTCAGCTGTGGCAATAACCCCTTGAGGCAATCAATCCATAAATGAAGAAGTAATACAGGTAACAGAGACTTATATGTCCCAGTGTGTTTCCACTGAGTTAATGTAAATGCACTTTTAATTACTTCTTCATTTATTTATTACCTTGCCACGAGAATTTCTTTTCATTGCTAAAAAAAAGTGCCCCTTCAAGGGTACCAGGTGGTGCCACACCCAGTTAAGCACTCATGTTACAATGCAGGAGGACTGGGCTTCAACACCCTGGTCCCCACCTGCCAGGGGAAATCTTTACAAGTGGTGCAGAAGTGCTGCAGGTGTTTCTCTCTGTGTCTCAAACTCTCTCTCCCTCCCTTCCCTCTCAATTCCTATCTATTTATTCCAGTGAATAATCAAGAAAATAGAAAGTAATAAAAGAAAAAGGAAAAGGAAATATGCCACGACTTCAAATGGGCTACTCAGGAAAATGCTTTCCTTGTTAAGATCCTCACAGCATTCCATATGCAGAAAGGCAAAGACACCATGTATTTTTTAACACAGATTTTATATTTATTTATTTGTTTATTTATTTAGGTGCTTACTCACTTTTGTTATTGTTGAATTAATGTTTTACATTTGACATTGACTAAGGATCTGACACCAGGGGTCTCCAGTACCCCTAGATGGTACTCTCCCTCTACAAAAACGATCCATTGACCTGTCCATCCATCCATCCACCCATCCATCTATCCATCCATCCATCCATCCATCCATCCATCCATCCATCCTTCCAGCAGTCAACCAAGCTAAGTACAAAAGGAGATCTCTCCTTGAATGGTGAAGAGAATCAACGATGCACAGGTAGGTTGCAAAGGGGCCAGTTTGGCTGAATAGGGCAGAGAGGCTGAACCAGGGAATGTGTTGGGGCATGTGGGTTTGGGTGGAGTGAGCCGGAGACCCTGTGAGCTGGGTCACATTAGGGGCAGGCAGGGGGTGGAAGGGGATGCGAACAGCTGTCACTGGAGAACCATCACAAGTGCTGGAGCTGGTGAGCAGGGCACCTGGAAGAGAGGACAGACAAAGGAGAGAAGCAAAGTGCAGAGGAGAGGAGAGGGGAGAGGATGGTGAGGACAGGAGAGGACAGGAGAGGACAGGAGTGGAGGGGACCTGAGAAACCTACCTGGACAAAGGCAGCATACAGACATCCAGGAAGGCAGGCAGGCATGCAGGCAGCTCTGGCCTGGGCTCCCTGGATCCCGGGCACACCTCCACCTGTCTTCTCTTGGCTGCCAGCCCTGAGGTCCCTCTTCGGTCAGCACTGTCTTCCCATCCTTCCGTCCCTCTGTGCCAGGGCCCAGGCGTCTGGGCGCTGTTGCCTCACCTAGTGGCAGGGCAGTTGGGCTACCCAGTGCCAGTGTGGCCAGCACAGATTGCCAGGGGCTAGGACATCACAGAGGGCTCCTGTGGTTGCTAGGCTACGGGGACCCTGCCCATCCAGTTGACCAGCAGCCATGACCCCCACGCTGAACTTGACCTGAGGGGTGGTGGCCAGCCACCAGAGCCAGAGCCCCAGGGCAAAGCAGGTGCTGGTCGGCCGGGCCAAGGGGCTATGGGCAGATTGGTGTGTGTCTGGGCATGGGGCTGGCATCTGACAACCCAGGGCTGGGGACCAAGGTCCGCCAGGCCCCTGTCCCACCATGTGCACTGACACACAGTCTTGCTGACTGACTGACAGTTCCCGCCCCAGAGATACCCACACCAGGTCCCTGGGTGCCCTGAGCTGCCCCTGAGGGTTGGTGGGTGCCTGCCTGGACACCTGCCTCCGTAATGGAGGCCTCTATTAATCCCGTTGCCTACTGACAGCTGCCCTCCTGCCCCTCCTACTCCTCCTCCTCTTCTTCCTCCTCCTCTTCCTCCTCCTCCTCCTCCTCCTCCTCCTTCTCCTCCTCCTCCTCTACCTCCTCCTCTTCTTCCTCATCCTCAGAGGGACTCAATCAGGGCCCTTGGCCTAGGCAAGCCAGGGCTGCTGCTCTGGCTGCTGCAGCTTCTATCCAGTGGGTGGGTGCAGGAATCTGTTCCTGTCAGTCCCTGATTCCTGGGACCTTCCATGCCTCCAGCTCCCCCCACTCTCTAGTCCATACCCCTCCTCAAGGATGCCCCCTTTCCCCTTGCCCTCTGTCCCCCAGCTCCCCAACTAACATCTACTGTGTGCTTCCCTGTGCTACTTTACTGCCACCCTGCTTCTGCCCTTCAGCCCCTGAGGGCCCAGGGCCAGCCCAGCTGCCATCTCACCATCCAGAGGGGGACCTGCCCTTACCCCCTGCCACCACACCCACACACACAGCCCTGCACACACTCACGGGCTCCCCTGCCTGTAGCCTGCCTCTCAAACAGTCTCCTTCTGCCCCCTAGCCCCCTTACAGCCTGTGCCACGGCCCCCCACAGACACCTGGGCATCAGCAGCGCAGACATGCAAACAGCTCCCCTCACCCCCACTCCATTTGCTCCAAGGTTGTCAAGAGTCTTTTTTTCATGCTGTAGGGGAGGGAGTTGAGACAGTCCAATGTCCTGGGGAGCAAGAACTGCAAACAGTCCATCTACATTGTAACATTTGGGTCTCCTGCCGCCCAATCCCTAGTGTGCTGTGCAGACCTTTGACTGGCAAAAACACCCCATCTGAGCGTGAGATATGGCTGGGCTAGTGGCTCTTTCTGTGGACTAAGAGACAGACAGACAGAGTTTTCAGGTTCAAAACCTATACTTTCCAGAAGATGGTCATTCACTTCGGTTTAAAAAAAAAAAAGGCTTTTTATTTTTTTCGCCCTGCCTGGGTAACCTGTCTGCTGCCAGTTTCAAAGTGAAAAAAGGGAAAAATCTTTTTTGGAGGGAAAAGGACCAAAATGCAGGCAGGTGGACTCCGTGGAGGGTGGATGAGGAGTTGCTCCTGCCCTGGCACTAGAGCCCCAGCTGCTGTTCCAGGTGCTCTCTGATACCAGAGATCTCCGTGTGTCGTGTCATGACACTGTCTCCAGCACTGACCCTCAGGATAATGAGGATTCAAAACGAGGCAGGTCATATTGCCTTCAAAAGTAAATCCAGGGAGGTTTGGCGGTATGTCAGAGGGTTAAGGGCTTGTGGCGCTCACGAAAAGGGGACAGGTGGAAGGATCTGGGGTCTGGCCCCCAGACCGCCACCTGCCGGGGAGTCGCTTTACAGGGGGTGAAGCAGGTCTTTAGGAGTTCTATCTTTCTCTCCCACCCTGTATTTCCTCTGCTCTCTCCTTTTGTGTCTGTCAGATGCAAGGTCAGTAACAACAACAACAACAACAACAACAACAACAACAATAACCACCACAGTGACCAAGCAACAAGGGCAGTGAAAGGGGAACAAATGGAGTGCAGGAGCTGTGGATTATTCGTGGTGCAGGCACTCAGCTGTGGCAATAACCCCTTGAGGCAATCAATCCATAAATGAAGAAGTAATACAGGTAACAGAGACTTATATGTCCCAGTGTGTTTCCACTGAGTTAATGTAAATGCACTTTTAATTACTTCTTCATTTATTTATTACCTTGCCACGAGAATTTCTTTTCATTGCTAAAAAAAAGTGCCCCTTCAAGGGTACCAGGTGGTGCCACACCCAGTTAAGCACTCATGTTACAATGCAGGAGGACTGGGCTTCAACACCCTGGTCCCCACCTGCCAGGGGAAATCTTTACAAGTGGTGCAGAAGTGCTGCAGGTGTTTCTCTCTGTGTCTCAAACTCTCTCTCCCTCCCTTCCCTCTCAATTCCTATCTATTTATTCCAGTGAATAATCAAGAAAATAGAAAGTAATAAAAGAAAAAGGAAAAGGAAATATGCCACGACTTCAAATGGGCTACTCAGGAAAATGCTTTCCTTGTTAAGATCCTCACAGCATTCCATATGCAGAAAGGCAAAGACACCATGTATTT
Source organism: Erinaceus europaeus (assembly GCF_950295315.1). Classification (NCBI taxonomy): domain Eukaryota; kingdom Metazoa; phylum Chordata; class Mammalia; order Eulipotyphla; family Erinaceidae; genus Erinaceus; species Erinaceus europaeus. The sequence goes on from NW_026647179.1 coordinate 51,375, forward strand.
TTTAACACAGATTTTATATTTATTTATTTGTTTATTTATTTAGGTGCTTACTCACTTTTGTTATTGTTGAATTAATGTTTTACATTTGACATTGACTAAGGATCTGACACCAGGGGTCTCCAGTACCCCTAGATGGTACTCTCCCTCTACAAAAACGATCCATTGACCTGTCCATCCATCCATCCACCCATCCATCTATCCATCCATCCATCCATCCATCCATCCATCCATCCATCCTTCCAGCAGTCAACCAAGCTAAGTACAAAAGGAGATCTCTCCTTGAATGGTGAAGAGAATCAACGATGCACAGGTAGGTTGCAAAGGGGCCAGTTTGGCTGAATAGGGCAGAGAGGCTGAACCAGTGAATGTGTTGGGGCGTGTGGGTTTGGGTGGAGTGAGCCGGAGACCCTGTGAGCTGGGTCACATTAGGGGCAGGCAGGGGGTGGAAGGGGATGCGAACAGCTGTCACTGGAGAACCATCACAAGTGCTGGAGCTGGTGATCAGGGCACCTGGAAGAGAGGACAGACAAAGGAGAGAAGCAAAGTGCAGAGGAGAGGAGAGGGGAGAGGATGGTGAGGACAGGAGAGGACAGGAGAGGACAGGAGTGGAGGGGACCTGAGAAACCTACCTGGACAAAGGCAGCATACAGACATCCAGGAAGGCAGGCAGGCATGCAGGCAGCTCTGGCCTGGGCTCCCTGGATCCCGGGCACACCTCCACCTGTCTTCTCTTGGCTGCCAGCCCTGAGGTCCCTCTTCGGTCAGCACTGTCTTCCCATCCTTCCGTCCCTCTGTGCCAGGGCCCAGGCGTCTGGGCGCTGTTGCCTCACCTAGTGGCAGGGCAGTTGGGCTACCCAGTGCCAGTGTGGCCAGCACAGATTGCCAGGGGCTAGGACATCACAGAGGGCTCCTGTGGTTGCTAGGCTACGGGGACCCTGCCCATCCAGTTGACCAGCAGCCATGACCCCCACGCTGAACTTGACCTGAGGGGTGGTGGCCAGCCACCAGAGCCAGAGCCCCAGGGCAAAGCAGGTGCTGGTCGGCCGGGCCAAGGGGCTATGGGCAGATTGGTGTGTGTCTGGGCATGGGGCTGGCATCTGACAGCCCAGGGCTGGGGACCAAGGTCCGCCAGGCCCCTGTCCCACCATGTGCACTGACACACAGTCTTGCTGACTGACTGACAGTTCCCGCCCCAGAGATACCCACACCAGGTCCCTGGGTGCCCTGAGCTGCCCCTGAGGGTTGGTGGGTGCCTGCCTGGACACCTGCCTCCGTAATGGAGGCCTCTATTAATCCCGTTGCCTACTGACAGCTGCCCTCCTGCCCCTCCTACTCCTCCTCCTCTTCTTCCTCCTCCTCTTCCTCCTCCTCCTCCTCCTCCTCCTCCTTCTCCTCCTCCTCCTCTACCTCCTCCTCTTCTTCCTCATCCTCAGAGGGACTCAATCAGGGCCCTTGGCCTAGGCAAGCCAGGGCTGCTGCTCTGGCTGCTGCAGCTTCTATCCAGTGGGTGGGTGCAGGAATCTGTTCCTGTCAGTCCCTGATTCCTGGGACCTTCCATGCCTCCAGCTCCCCCCACTCTCTAGTCCATACCCCTCCTCAAGGATGCCCCCTTTCCCCTTGCCCTCTGTCCCCCAGCTCCCCAACTAACATCTACTGTGTGCTTCCCTGTGCTACTTTACTGCCACCCTGCTTCTGCCCTTCAGCCCTGAGGGCCCAGGGCCAGCCCAGCTGCCATCTCACCATCCAGAGGGGGACCTGCCCTTACCCCCTGCCACCACACCCACACACACAGCCCTGCACACACTCACGGGCTCCCCTGCCTGTAGCCTGCCTCTCAAACAGTCTCCTTCTGCCCCCTAGCCCCCTTACAGCCTGTGCCACGGCCCCCCACAGACACCTGGGCATCAGCAGCGCAGACATGCAAACAGCTCCCCTCACCCCCACTCCATTTGCTCCAAGGTTGTCAAGAGTCTTTTTTTCATGCTGTAGGGGAGGGAGTTGAGACAGTCCAATGTCCTGGGGAGCAAGAACTGCAAACAGTCCATCTACATTGTAACATTTGGGTCTCCTGCCGCCCAATCCCTAGTGTGCTGTGCAGACCTTTGACTGGCAAAAACACCCCATCTGAGCGTGAGATATGGCTGGGCTAGTGGCTCTTTCTGTGGACTAAGAGACAGACAGACAGAGTTTTCAGGTTCAAAACCTATACTTTCCAGAAGATGGTCATTCACTTCGGTTTAAAAAAAAAAAAAAAAAAAAAAAAAAAAAAAGGCTTTTTATTTTTTTCGCCCTGCCTGGGTAACCTGTCTGCTGCCAGTTTCAAAGTGAAAAAAGGGAAAAATCTTTTTTGGAGGGAAAAGGACCAAAATGCAGGCAGGTGGACTCCGTGGAGGGTGGATGAGGAGTTGCTCCTGCCCTGGCACTAGAGCCCCAGCTGCTGTTCCAGGTGCTCTCTGATACCAGAGATCTCCGTGTGTCGTGTCATGACACTGTCTCCAGCACTGACCCTCAGGATAATGAGGATTCAAAACGAGGCAGGTCATATTGCCTTCAAAAGTAAATCCAGGGAGGTTTGGCGGTATGTCAGAGGGTTAAGGGCTTGTGGCGCTCACGAAAAGGGGACAGGTGGAAGGATCTGGGGTCTGGCCCCCAGACCGCCACCTGCCGGGGAGTCGCTTTACAGGGGGTGAAGCAGGTCTTTAGGAGTTCTATCTTTCTCTCCCACCCTGTATTTCCTCTGCTCTCTCCTTTTGTGTCTGTCAGATGCAAGGTCAGTAACAACAACAACAACAACAACAACAACAACAACAATAACCACCACAGTGACCAAGCAACAAGGGCAGCGAAAGGGGAACAAATGGAGTGCAGGAGCTGTGGATTATTCGTGGTGCAGGCACTCAGCTGTGGCAATAACCCCTTGAGGCAATCAATCCATAAATGAAGAAGTAATACAGGTAACAGAGACTTATATGTCCCAGTGTGTTTCCACTGAGTTAATGTAAATGCACTTTTAATTACTTCTTCATTTATTTATTACCTTGCCACGAGAATTTCTTTTCATTGCTAAAAAAAAGTGCCCCTTCAAGGGTACCAGGTGGTGCCACACCCAGTTAAGCACTCATGTTACAATGCAGGAGGACTGGGCTTCAACACCCTGGTCCCCACCTGCCAGGGGAAATCTTTACAAGTGGTGCAGAAGTGCTGCAGGTGTTTCTCTCTGTGTCTCAAACTCTCTCTCCCTCCCTTCCCTCTCAATTCCTATCTATTTATTCCAGTGAATAATCAAGAAAATAGAAAGTAATAAAAGAAAAAGGAAAAGGAAATATGCCACGACTTCAAATGGGCTACTCAGGAAAATGCTTTCCTTGTTAAGATCCTCACAGCATTCCATATGCAGAAAGGCAAAGACACCATGTATTTTTTAACACAGATTTTATATTTATTTATTTGTTTATTTATTTAGGTGCTTACTCACTTTTGTTATTGTTGAATTAAAGTTTTACATTTGACATTGACTAAGGATCTGACACCAGGGGTCTCCAGTACCCCTAGATGGTACTCTCCCTCTACAAAAACGATCCATTGACCTGTCCATCCATCCATCCACCCATCCATCTATCCATCCATCCATCCATCCATCCATCCATCCATCCATCCATCCATCCATCCAGCAGTCAACCAAGAACCAAGCTAAGTACAAAGGGAGATGTCTCCTTGAATGGTGAAGAGAATCAACGATGCACAGGTAGGTTGCAAAGGGGCCAGTTTGGCTGAATAGGGCAGAGAGGCTGAACCAGGGAATGTGTTGGGGCGTGTGGGTTTGGGTGGAGTGAGCCGGAGACCCTGTGAGCTGGGTCACATTAGGGGCAGGCAGGGGGTGGAAGGGGATGCGAACAGCTGTCACTGGAGAACCATCACAAGTGCTGGAGCTGGTGAGCAGGGCACCTGGAAGAGAGGACAGACAAAGGAGAGAAGCAAGTGCAGAGGAGAGGAGGGGGAGAGGATGGTGAGGACAGGAGAGGACAGGAGAGGACAGGAGTGGAGGGGACCTGAGAAACCTACCTGGACAAAGGCAGCATACAGACATCCAGGAAGGCAGGCAGGCATGCAGGCAGCTCTGGCCTGGGCTCCCTGGATCCCGGGCACACCTCCACCTGTCTTCTCTTGGCTGCCAGCCCTGAGGTCCCTCTTCGGTCAGCACTGTCTTCCCATCCTTCCGTCCCTCTGTGCAGGGCCCAGGCGTCTGGGCGCTGTTGCCTCACCTAGTGGCAGGGCAGTTGGGCTACCCAGTGCCAGTGTGGCCAGCACAGATTGCCAGGGGCTAGGACATCACAGAGGGCTCCTGTGGTTGCTAGGCTACGGGGACCCTGCCCATCCAGTTGACCAGCAGCCATGACCCCCACGCTGAAACTTGACCTGAGGGGTGGTGGCCAGCCACCAGAGCCAGAGCCCCAGGGCAAAGCAGGTGCTGGTCGGCCGGGCCAAGGGGCTATGGGCAGATTGGTGTGTGTCTGGGCATGGGGCTGGCATCTGACAGCCCAGGGCTGGGACCAAGGTCCGCCAGGCCCCTGTCCCACCATGTGCACTGACACACAGTCTTGCTGACTGACTGACAGTTCCCGCCCCAGAGATACCCACACCAGGTCCCTGGGTGCCCTGAGCTGCCCCTGAGGGTTGGTGGGTGCCTGCCTGGACACCTGCCTCCGTAATGGAGGCCTCTATTAATCCGTTGCCTACTGACAGCTGCCCTCCTGCCCCTCCTACTCCTCCTCCTCTTCTTCCTCTCCTCTCTCCTCCTCCTCCTCCTCCTCTCCTCCTCCTTCTCCTCCTCCTCCTCTACCTCCTCCTCTTCTTCCTCATCCTCAGAGGGACTCAATCAGGGCCCTTGCCTAGGCAAGCCAGGGCTGCTGCTCTGCTGCTGCAGCTTCTATCCAGTGGGTGGGTGCAGGAATCTGTTCCTGTCAGTCCCTGATTCCTGGGACCTTCCATGCCTCCAGCTCCCCCCCACTCTCTAGTCCATACCCCTCCTCAAGGATGCCCCCTTTTCCCCTGCCCTCTGTCCCCCAGCTCCCCAACTAACATCTACTGTGTGCTTCCCTGTGCTACTTTACTGCCACCCTGCTTCTGCCCTTCAGCCCTGAGGGCCCAGGGCCAGCCCCAGCTGCATCTCACCATCCAGAGGGGGACCTGCCCTTACCCCCTGCCACCACACCACACACACAGCCCTGCACACACTCACGGGCTCCCCTGCCTGTAGCCTGCCTCTCAAACAGTCTCCTTCTGCCCCCTAGCCCCCTTACAGCCTGTGCCACGGCCCCCCACAGACACCTGGGCATCAGCAGCGCAGACATGCAAACAGCTCCCCTCACCCCCACTCCATTTGCTCCAAGGTTGTCAAGAGTCTTTTTTTCATGCTGTAGGGGAGGGAGTTGAGACAGTCCAATGTCCTGGGGAGCAAGAACTGCAAACAGTCCATCTACATTGTAACATTTGGGTCTCCTGCCGCCCAATCCCTAGTGTGCTGTGCAGACCTTTGACTGGCAAAAACACCCCATCTGAGCGTGAGATATGGCTGGGCTAGTGGCTCTTTCTGTGGACTAAGAGACAGACAGACAGAGTTTTCAGGTTCAAAACCTATACTTTCCAGAAGATGGTCATTCACTTCGGTTTAAAAAAAAAAAAAAAAAAAAAAAAAAAGGCTTTTTATTTTTTTCGCCCTGCCTGGGTAACCTGTCTGCTGCCAGTTTCAAAGTGAAAAAAGGGAAAAATCTTTTTTGGAGGGAAAAGGACCAAAATGCAGGCAGGTGGACTCCGTGGAGGGTGGATGAGGAGTTGCTCCTGCCCTGGCACTAGAGCCCCAGCTGCTGTTCCAGGTGCTCTCTGATACCAGAGATCTCCGTGTGTCGTGTCATGACACTGTCTCCAGCACTGACCCTCAGGATAATGAGGATTCAAAACGAGGCAGGTCATATTGCCTTCAAAAGTAAATCCAGGGAGGTTTGGCGGTATGTCAGAGGGTTAAGGGCTTGTGGCGCTCACGAAAAGGGGACAGGTGGAAGGATCTGGGGTCTGGCCCCCAGACCGCCACCTGCCGGGGAGTCGCTTTACAGGGGGTGAAGCAGGTCTTTAGGAGTTCTATCTTTCTCTCCCACCCTGTATTTCCTCTGCTCTCTCCTTTTGTGTCTGTCAGATGCAAGGTCAGTAACAACAACAACAACAACAACAACAACAACAACAACAATAACCACCACAGTGACCAAGCAACAAGGGCAGCGAAAGGGGAACAAATGGAGTGCAGGAGCTGTGGATTATTCGTGGTGCAGGCACTCAGCTGTGGCAATAACCCCTTGAGGCAATCAATCCATAAATGAAGAAGTAATACAGGTAACAGAGACTTATATGTCCCAGTGTGTTTCCACTGAGTTAATGTAAATGCACTTTTAATTACTTCTTCATTTATTTATTACCTTGCCACGAGAATTTCTTTTCATTGCTAAAAAAAAGTGCCCCTTCAAGGGTACCAGGTGGTGCCACACCCAGTTAAGCACTCATGTTACAATGCAGGAGGACTGGGCTTCAACACCCTGGTCCCCACCTGCCAGGGGAAATCTTTACAAGTGGTGCAGAAGTGCTGCAGGTGTTTCTCTCTGTGTCTCAAACTCTCTCTCCCTCCCTTCCCTCTCAATTCCTATCTATTTATTCCAGTGAATAATCAAGAAAATAGAAAGTAATAAAAGAAAAAGGAAAAGGAAATATGCCACGACTTCAAATGGGCTACTCAGGAAAATGCTTTCCTTGTTAAGATCCTCACAGCATTCCATATGCAGAAAGGCAAAGACACCATGTATTTTTTAACACAGATTTTATATTTATTTATTTGTTTATTTATTTAGGTGCTTACTCACTTTTGTTATTGTTGAATTAAAGTTTTACATTTGACATTGACTAAGGATCTGACACCAGGGGTCTCCAGTACCCCTAGATGGTACTCTCCCTCTACAAAAACGATCCATTGACCTGTCCATCCATCCATCCACCCATCCATCTATCCATCCATCCATCCATCCATCCATCCATCCATCCATCCATCCATCCATCCAGCAGTCAACCAAGCTAAGTACAAAGGGAGATGTCTCCTTGAATGGTGAAGAGAATCAACGATGCACAGGTAGGTTGCAAAGGGGCCAGTTTGGCTGAATAGGGCAGAGAGGCTGAACCAGGGAATGTGTTGGGGCGTGTGGGTTTGGGTGGAGTGAGCCGGAGACCCTGTGAGCTGGGTCACATTAGGGGCAGGCAGGGGGTGGAAGGGGATGCGAACAGCTGTCACTGGAGAACCATCACAAGTGCTGGAGCTGGTGAGCAGGGCACCTGGAAGAGAGGACAGACAAAGGAGAGAAGCAAAGTGCAGAGGAGAGGAGAGGGGAGAGGATGGTGAGGACAGGAGAGGACAGGAGAGGACAGGAGTGGAGGGGACCTGAGAAACCTACCTGGACAAAGGCAGCATACAGACATCCAGGAAGGCAGGCAGGCATGCAGGCAGCTCTGGCCTGGGCTCCCTGGATCCCGGGCACACCTCCACCTGTCTTCTCTTGGCTGCCAGCCCTGAGGTCCCTCTTCGGTCAGCACTGTCTTCCCATCCTTCCGTCCCTCTGTGCCAGGGCCCAGGCGTCTGGGCGCTGTTGCCTCACCTAGTGGCAGGGCAGTTGGGCTACCCAGTGCCAGTGTGGCCAGCACAGATTGCCAGGGGCTAGGACATCACAGAGGGCTCCTGTGGTTGCTAGGCTACGGGGACCCTGCCCATCCAGTTGACCAGCAGCCATGACCCCCACGCTGAACTTGACCTGAGGGGTGGTGGCCAGCCACCAGAGCCAGAGCCCCAGGGCAAAGCAGGTGCTGGTCGGCCGGGCCAAGGGGCTATGGGCAGATTGGTGTGTGTCTGGGCATGGGGCTGGCATCTGACAGCCCAGGGCTGGGGACCAAGGTCCGCCAGGCCCCTGTCCCACCATGTGCACTGACACACAGTCTTGCTGACTGACTGACAGTTCCCGCCCCAGAGATACCCACACCAGGTCCCTGGGTGCCCTGAGCTGCCCCTGAGGGTTGGTGGGTGCCTGCCTGGACACCTGCCTCCGTAATGGAGGCCTCTATTAATCCCGTTGCCTACTGACAGCTGCCCTCCTGCCCCTCCTACTCCTCCTCCTCTTCTTCCTCCTCCTCTTCCTCCTCCTCCTCCTCCTCCTCCTCCTTCTCCTCCTCCTCCTCTACCTCCTCCTCTTCTTCCTCATCCTCAGAGGGACTCAATCAGGGCCCTTGGCCTAGGCAAGCCAGGGCTGCTGCTCTGGCTGCTGCAGCTTCTATCCAGTGGGTGGGTGCAGGAATCTGTTCCTGTCAGTCCCTGATTCCTGGGACCTTCCATGCCTCCAGCTCCCCCCACTCTCTAGTCCATACCCCTCCTCAAGGATGCCCCCTTTCCCCTTGCCCTCTGTCCCCCAGCTCCCCAACTAACATCTACTGTGTGCTTCCCTGTGCTACTTTACTGCCACCCTGCTTCTGCCCTTCAGCCCTGAGGGCCCAGGGCCAGCCCAGCTGCCATCTCACCATCCAGAGGGGGACCTGCCCTTACCCCCTGCCACCACACCCACACACACAGCCCTGCACACACTCACGGGCTCCCCTGCCTGTAGCCTGCCTCTCAAACAGTCTCCTTCTGCCCCCTAGCCCCCTTACAGCCTGTGCCACGGCCCCCCACAGACACCTGGGCATCAGCAGCGCAGACATGCAAACAGCTCCCCTCACCCCCACTCCATTTGCTCCAAGGTTGTCAAGAGTCTTTTTTTCATGCTGTAGGGGAGGGAGTTGAGACAGTCCAATGTCCTGGGGAGCAAGAACTGCAAACAGTCCATCTACATTGTAACATTTGGGTCTCCTGCCGCCCAATCCCTAGTGTGCTGTGCAGACCTTTGACTGGCAAAAACACCCCATCTGAGCGTGAGATATGGCTGGGCTAGTGGCTCTTTCTGTGGACTAAGAGACAGACAGACAGAGTTTTCAGGTTCAAAACCTATACTTTCCAGAAGATGGTCATTCACTTCGGTTTAAAAAAAAAAAAGGCTTTTTATTTTTTTCGCCCTGCCTGGGTAACCTGTCTGCTGCCAGTTTCAAAGTGAAAAAAGGGAAAAATCTTTTTTGGAGGGAAAAGGACCAAAATGCAGGCAGGTGGACTCCGTGGAGGGTGGATGAGGAGTTGCTCCTGCCCTGGCACTAGAGCCCCAGCTGCTGTTCCAGGTGCTCTCTGATACCAGAGATCTCCGTGTGTCGTGTCATGACACTGTCTCCAGCACTGACCCTCAGGATAATGAGGATTCAAAACGAGGCAGGTCATATTGCCTTCAAAAGTAAATCCAGGGAGGTTTGGCGGTATGTCAGAGGGTTAAGGGCTTGTGGCGCTCACGAAAAGGGGACAGGTGGAAGGATCTGGGGTCTGGCCCCCAGACCGCCACCTGCCGGGGAGTCGCTTTACAGGGGGTGAAGCAGGTCTTTAGGAGTTCTATCTTTCTCTCCCACCCTGTATTTCCTCTGCTCTCTCCTTTTGTGTCTGTCAGATGCAAGGTCAGTAACAACAACAACAACAACAACAACAACAATAACCACCACAGTGACCAAGCAACAAGGGCAGTGAAAGGGGAACAAATGGAGTGCAGGAGCTGTGGATTATTCGTGGTGCAGGCACTCAGCTGTGGCAATAACCCCTTGAGGCAATCAATCCATAAATGAAGAAGTAATACAGGTAACAGAGACTTATATGTCCCAGTGTGTTTCCACTGAGTTAATGTAAATGCACTTTTAATTACTTCTTCATTTATTTATTACCTTGCCACGAGAATTTCTTTTCATTGCTAAAAAAAAGTGCCCCTTCAAGGGTACCAGGTGGTGCCACACCCAGTTAAGCACTCATGTTACAATGCAGGAGGACTGGGCTTCAACACCCTGGTCCCCACCTGCCAGGGGAAATCTTTACAAGTGGTGCAGAAGTGCTGCAGGTGTTTCTCTCTGTGTCTCAAACTCTCTCTCCCTCCCTTCCCTCTCAATTCCTATCTATTTATTCCAGTGAATAATCAAGAAAATAGAAAGTAATAAAAGAAAAAGGAAAAGGAAATATGCCACGACTTCAAATGGGCTACTCAGGAAAATGCTTTCCTTGTTAAGATCCTCACAGCATTCCATATGCAGAAAGGCAAAGACATCATGTATTTTTTAACACAGATTTTATATTTATTTATTTGTTTATTTATTTAGGTGCTTACTCACTTTTGTTATTGTTGAATTAATGTTTTACATTTGACATTGACTAAGGATCTGACACCAGGGGTCTCCAGTACCCCTAGATGGTACTCTCCCTCTACAAAAACGATCCATTGACCTGTCCATCCATCCATCCACCCATCCATCTATCCATCCATCCATCCATCCATCCATCCATCCATCCATCCTTCCAGCAGTCAACCAAGCTAAGTACAAAAGGAGATCTCTCCTTGAATGGTGAAGAGAATCAACGATGCACAGGTAGGTTGCAAAGGGGCCAGTTTGGCTGAATAGGGCAGAGAGGCTGAACCAGGGAATGTGTTGGGGCGTGTGGGTTTGGGTGGAGTGAGCCGGAGACCCTGTGAGCTGGGTCACATTAGGGGCAGGCAGGGGGTGGAAGGGGATGCGAACAGCTGTCACTGGAGAACCATCACAAGTGCTGGAGCTGGTGATCAGGGCACCTGGAAGAGAGGACAGACAAAGGAGAGAAGCAAAGTGCAGAGGAGAGGAGAGGGGAGAGGATGGTGAGGACAGGAGAGGACAGGAGAGGACAGGAGTGGAGGGGACCTGAGAAACCTACCTGGACAAAGGCAGCATACAGACATCCAGGAAGGCAGGCAGGCATGCAGGCAGCTCTGGCCTGGGCTCCCTGGATCCCGGGCACACCTCCACCTGTCTTCTCTTGGCTGCCAGCCCTGAGGTCCCTCTTCGGTCAGCACTGTCTTCCCATCCTTCCGTCCCTCTGTGCCAGGGCCCAGGCGTCTGGGCGCTGTTGCCTCACCTAGTGGCAGGGCAGTTGGGCTACCCAGTGCCAGTGTGGCCAGCACAGATTGCCAGGGGCTAGGACATCACAGAGGGCTCCTGTGGTTGCTAGGCTACGGGGACCCTGCCCATCCAGTTGACCAGCAGCCATGACCCCCACGCTGAACTTGACCTGAGGGGTGGTGGCCAGCCACCAGAGCCAGAGCCCCAGGGCAAAGCAGGTGCTGGTCGGCCGGGCCAAGGGGCTATGGGCAGATTGGTGTGTGTCTGGGCATGGGGCTGGCATCTGACAGCCCAGGGCTGGGGACCAAGGTCCGCCAGGCCCCTGTCCCACCATGTGCACTGACACACAGTCTTGCTGACTGACTGACAGTTCCCGCCCCAGAGATACCCACACCAGGTCCCTGGGTGCCCTGAGCTGCCCCTGAGGGTTGGTGGGTGCCTGCCTGGACACCTGCCTCCGTAATGGAGGCCTCTATTAATCCCGTTGCCTACTGACAGCTGCCCTCCTGCCCCTCCTACTCCTCCTCCTCTTCTTCCTCCTCCTCTTCCTCCTCCTCCTCCTCCTCCTCCTCCTTCTCCTCCTCCTCCTCTACCTCCTCCTCTTCTTCCTCATCCTCAGAGGGACTCAATCAGGGCCCTTGGCCTAGGCAAGCCAGGGCTGCTGCTCTGGCTGCTGCAGCTTCTATCCAGTGGGTGGGTGCAGGAATCTGTTCCTGTCAGTCCCTGATTCCTGGGACCTTCCATGCCTCCAGCTCCCCCCACTCTCTAGTCCATACCCCTCCTCAAGGATGCCCCCTTTCCCCTTGCCCTCTGTCCCCCAGCTCCCCAACTAACATCTACTGTGTGCTTCCCTGTGCTACTTTACTGCCACCCTGCTTCTGCCCTTCAGCCCTGAGGGCCCAGGGCCAGCCCAGCTGCCATCTCACCATCCAGAGGGGGACCTGCCCTTACCCCCTGCCACCACACCCACACACACAGCCCTGCACACACTCACGGGCTCCCCTGCCTGTAGCCTGCCTCTCAAACAGTCTCCTTCTGCCCCCTAGCCCCCTTACAGCCTGTGCCACGGCCCCCCACAGACACCTGGGCATCAGCAGCGCAGACATGCAAACAGCTCCCCTCACCCCCACTCCATTTTCTCCAAGGTTGTCAAGAGTCTTTTTTTCATGCTGTAGGGGAGGGAGTTGAGACAGTCCAATGTCCTGGGGAGCAAGAACTGCAAACAGTCCATCTACATTGTAACATTTGGGTCTCCTGCCGCCCAATCCCTAGTGTGCTGTGCAGACCTTTGACTGGCAAAAACACCCCATCTGAGCGTGAGATATGGCTGGGCTAGTGGCTCTTTCTGTGGACTAAGAGACAGACAGACAGAGTTTTCAGGTTCAAAACCTATACTTTCCAGAAGATGGTCATTCACTTCGGTTTAAAAAAAAAAAAAAAAAAAAAAAAAGGCTTTTTATTTTTTTCGCCCTGCCTGGGTAACCTGTCTGCTGCCAGTTTCAAAGTGAAAAAAGGGAAAAATCTTTTTTGGAGGGAAAAGGACCAAAATGCAGGCAGGTGGACTCCGTGGAGGGTGGATGAGGAGTTGCTCCTGCCCTGGCACTAGAGCCCCAGCTGCTGTTCCAGGTGCTCTCTGATACCAGAGATCTCCGTGTGTCGTGTCATGACACTGTCTCCAGCACTGACCCTCAGGATAATGAGGATTCAAAACGAGGCAGGTCATATTGCCTTCAAAAGTAAATCCAGGGAGGTTTGGCGGTATGTCAGAGGGTTAAGGGCTTGTGGCGCTCACGAAAAGGGGACAGGTGGAAGGATCTGGGGTCTGGCCCCCAGACCGCCACCTGCCGGGGAGTCGCTTTACAGGGGGTGAAGCAGGTCTTTAGGAGTTCTATCTTTCTCTCCCACCCTGTATTTCCTCTGCTCTCTCCTTTTGTGACTGTCAGATGCAAGGTCAGTAACAACAACAACAACAACAACAACAACAACAACAATAACCACCACAGTGACCAAGCAACAAGGGCAGCGAAAGGGGAACAAATGGAGTGCAGGAGCTGTGGATTATTCGTGGTGCAGGCACTCAGCTGTGGCAATAACCCCTTGAGGCAATCAATCCATAAATGAAGAAGTAATACAGGTAACAGAGACTTATATGTCCCAGTGTGTTTCCACTGAGTTAATGTAAATGCACTTTTAATTACTTCTTCATTTATTTATTACCTTGCCACGAGAATTTCTTTTCATTGCTAAAAAAAAGTGCCCCTTCAAGGGTACCAGGTGGTGCCACACCCAGTTAAGCACTCATGTTACAATGCAGGAGGACTGGGCTTCAACACCCTGGTCCCCACCTGCCAGGGGAAATCTTTACAAGTGGTGCAGAAGTGCTGCAGGTGTTTCTCTCTGTGTCTCAAACTCTCTCTCCCTCCCTTCCCTCTCAATTCCTATCTATTTATTCCAGTGAATAATCAAGAAAATAGAAAGTAATAAAAGAAAAAGGAAAAGGAAATATGCCACGACTTCAAATGGGCTACTCAGGAAAATGCTTTCCTTGTTAAGATCCTCACAGCATTCCATATGCAGAAAGGCAAAGACACCATGTATTTTTTAACACAGATTTTATATTTATTTATTTGTTTATTTATTTAGGTGCTTACTCACTTTTGTTATTGTTTAATTAATGTTTTACATTTGACATTGACTAAGGATCTGACACCAGGGGTCTCCAGTACCCCTAGATGGTACTCTCCCTCTACAAAAACGATCCATTGACCTGTCCATCCATCCATCCACCCATCCATCTATCCATCCATCCATCCATCCATCCATCCATCCATCCATCCATCCTTCCAGCAGTCAACCAAGCTAAGTACAAAAGGAGATCTCTCCTTGAATGGTGAAGAGAATCAACGATGCACAGGTAGGTTGCAAAGGGGCCAGTTTGGCTGAATAGGGCAGAGAGGCTGAACCAGGGAATGTGTTGGGGCGTGTGGGTTTGGGTGGAGTGAGCCGGAGACCCTGTGAGCTGGGTCACATTAGGGGCAGGCAGGGGGTGGAAGGGGATGCGAACAGCTGTCACTGGAGAACCATCACAAGTGCTGGAGCTGGTGATCAGGGCACCTGGAAGAGAGGACAGACAAAGGAGAGAAGCAAAGTGCAGAGGAGAGGAGAGGGGAGAGGATGGTGAGGACAGGAGAGGACAGGAGAGGACAGGAGTGGAGGGGACCTGAGAAACCTACCTGGACAAAGGCAGCATACAGACATCCAGGAAGGCAGGCAGGCATGCAGGCAGCTCTGGCCTGGGCTCCCTGGATCCCGGGCACACCTCCACCTGTCTTCTCTTGGCTGCCAGCCCTGAGGTCCCTCTTCGGTCAGCACTGTCTTCCCATCCTTCCGTCCCTCTGTGCCAGGGCCCAGGCGTCTGGGCGCTGTTGCCTCACCTAGTGGCAGGGCAGTTGGGCTACCCAGTGCCAGTGTGGCCAGCACAGATTGCCAGGGGCTAGGACATCACAGAGGGCTCCTGTGGTTGCTAGGCTACGGGGACCCTGCCCATCCAGTTGACCAGCAGCCATGACCCCCACGCTGAACTTGACCTGAGGGGTGGTGGCCAGCCACCAGAGCCAGAGCCCCAGGGCAAAGCAGGTGCTGGTCGGCCGGGCCAAGGGGCTATGGGCAGATTGGTGTGTGTCTGGGCATGGGGCTGGCATCTGACAGCCCAGGGCTGGGGACCAAGGTCCGCCAGGCCCCTGTCCCACCATGTGCACTGACACACAGTCTTGCTGACTGACTGACAGTTCCCGCCCCAGAGATACCCACACCAGGTCCCTGGGTGCCCTGAGCTGCCCCTGAGGGTTGGTGGGTGCCTGCCTGGACACCTGCCTCCGTAATGGAGGCCTCTATTAATCCCGTTGCCTACTGACAGCTGCCCTCCTGCCCCTCCTACTCCTCCTCCTCTTCTTCCTCCTCCTCTTCCTCCTCCTCCTCCTCCTCCTCCTCCTCCTCCTTCTCCTCCTCCTCCTCTACCTCCTCCTCTTCTTCCTCATCCTCAGAGGGACTCAATCAGGGCCCTTGGCCTAGGCAAGCCAGGGCTGCTGCTCTGGCTGCTGCAGCTTCTATCCAGTGGGTGGGTGCAGGAATCTGTTCCTGTCAGTCCCTGATTCCTGGGACCTTCCATGCCTCCAGCTCCCCCCACTCTCTAGTCCATACCCCTCCTCAAGGATGCCCCCTTTCCCCTTGCCCTCTGTCCCCCAGCTCCCCAACTAACATCTACTGTGTGCTTCCCTGTGCTACTTTACTGCCACCCTGCTTCTGCCCTTCAGCCCTGAGGGCCCAGGGCCAGCCCAGCTGCCATCTCACCATCCAGAGGGGGACCTGCCCTTACCCCCTGCCACCACACCCACACACACAGCCCTGCACACACTCACGGGCTCCCCTGCCTGTAGCCTGCCTCTCAAACAGTCTCCTTCTGCCCCCTAGCCCCCTTACAGCCTGTGCCACGGCCCCCCACAGACA
The DNA here is from genome assembly GCF_950295315.1 of Erinaceus europaeus. Taxonomy (NCBI): domain Eukaryota; kingdom Metazoa; phylum Chordata; class Mammalia; order Eulipotyphla; family Erinaceidae; genus Erinaceus; species Erinaceus europaeus. The sequence goes on from NW_026647179.1 coordinate 66,948, forward strand.
CCTGGGCATCAGCAGCGCAGACATGCAAACAGCTCCCCTCACCCCCACTCCATTTGCTCCAAGGTTGTCAAGAGTCTTTTTTTCATGCTGTAGGGGAGGGAGTTGAGACAGTCCAATGTCCTGGGGAGCAAGAACTGCAAACAGTCCATCTACATTGTAACATTTGGGTCTCCTGCCGCCCAATCCCTAGTGTGCTGTGCAGACCTTTGACTGGCAAAAACACCCCATCTGAGCGTGAGATATGGCTGGGCTAGTGGCTCTTTCTGTGGACTAAGAGACAGACAGACAGAGTTTTCAGGTTCAAAACCTATACTTTCCAGAAGATGGTCATTCACTTCGGTTTAAAAAAAAAAAAAAAAAAAAAAAAAAGGCTTTTTATTTTTTTCGCCCTGCCTGGGTAACCTGTCTGCTGCCAGTTTCAAAGTGAAAAAAGGGAAAAATCTTTTTTGGAGGGAAAAGGACCAAAATGCAGGCAGGTGGACTCCGTGGAGGGTGGATGAGGAGTTGCTCCTGCCCTGGCACTAGAGCCCCAGCTGCTGTTCCAGGTGCTCTCTGATACCAGAGATCTCCGTGTGTCGTGTCATGACACTGTCTCCAGCACTGACCCTCAGGATAATGAGGATTCAAAACGAGGCAGGTCATATTGCCTTCAAAAGTAAATCCAGGGAGGTTTGGCGGTATGTCAGAGGGTTAAGGGCTTGTGGCGCTCACGAAAAGGGGACAGGTGGAAGGATCTGGGGTCTGGCCCCCAGACCGCCACCTGCCGGGGAGTCGCTTTACAGGGGGTGAAGCAGGTCTTTAGGAGTTCTATCTTTCTCTCCCACCCTGTATTTCCTCTGCTCTCTCCTTTTGTGTCTGTCAGATGCAAGGTCAGTAACAACAACAACAACAACAGCAACAACAACAACAATAACCACCACAGTGACCAAGCAACAAGGGCAGCGAAAGGGGAACAAATGGAGTGCAGGAGCTGTGGATTATTCGTGGTGCAGGCACTCAGCTGTGGCAATAACCCCTTGAGGCAATCAATCCATAAATGAAGAAGTAATACAGGTAACAGAGACTTATATGTCCCAGTGTGTTTCCACTGAGTTAATGTAAATGCACTTTTAATTACTTCTTCATTTATTTATTACCTTGCCACGAGAATTTCTTTTCATTGCTAAAAAAAAGTGCCCCTTCAAGGGTACCAGGTGGTGCCACACCCAGTTAAGCACTCATGTTACAATGCAGGAGGACTGGGCTTCAACACCCTGGTCCCCACCTGCCAGGGGAAATCTTTACAAGTGGTGCAGAAGTGCTGCAGGTGTTTCTCTCTGTGTCTCAAACTCTCTCTCCCTCCCTTCCCTCTCAATTCCTATCTATTTATTCCAGTGAATAATCAAGAAAATAGAAAGTAATAAAAGAAAAAGGAAAAGGAAATATGCCACGACTTCAAATGGGCTACTCAGGAAAATGCTTTCCTTGTTAAGATCCTCACAGCATTCCATATGCAGAAAGGCAAAGACACCATGTATTTTTTAACACAGATTTTATATTTATTTATTTGTTTATTTATTTAGGTGCTTACTCACTTTTGTTATTGTTGAATTAAAGTTTTACATTTGACATTGACTAAGGATCTGACACCAGGGGTCTCCAGTACCCCTAGATGGTACTCTCCCTCTACAAAAACGATCCATTGACCTGTCCATCCATCCATCCACCCATCCATCTATCCATCCATCCATCCATCCATCCATCCATCCATCCATCCATCCATCCATCCAGCAGTCAACCAAGCTAAGTACAAAGGGAGATGTCTCCTTGAATGGTGAAGAGAATCAACGATGCACAGGTAGGTTGCAAAGGGGCCAGTTTGGCTGAATAGGGCAGAGAGGCTGAACCAGGGAATGTGTTGGGGCGTGTGGGTTTGGGTGGAGTGAGCCGGAGACCCTGTGAGCTGGGTCACATTAGGGGCAGGCAGGGGGTGGAAGGGGATGCGAACAGCTGTCACTGGAGAACCATCACAAGTGCTGGAGCTGGTGAGCAGGGCACCTGGAAGAGAGGACAGACAAAGGAGAGAAGCAAAGTGCAGAGGAGAGGAGAGGGGAGAGGATGGTGAGGACAGGAGAGGACAGGAGAGGACAGGAGTGGAGGGGACCTGAGAAACCTACCTGGACAAAGGCAGCATACAGACATCCAGGAAGGCAGGAAGGCATGCAGGCAGCTCTGGCCTGGGCTCCCTGGATCCCGGGCACACCTCCACCTGTCTTCTCTTGGCTGCCAGCCCTGAGGTCCCTCTTCGGTCAGCACTGTCTTCCCATCCTTCCGTCCCTCTGTGCCAGGGCCCAGGCGTCTGGGCGCTGTTGCCTCACCTAGTGGCAGGGCAGTTGGGCTACCCAGTGCCAGTGTGGCCAGCACAGATTGCCAGGGGCTAGGACATCACAGAGGGCTCCTGTGGTTGCTAGGCTACGGGGACCCTGCCCATCCAGTTGACCAGCAGCCATGACCCCCACGCTGAACTTGACCTGAGGGGTGGTGGCCAGCCACCAGAGCCAGAGCCCCAGGGCAAAGCAGGTGCTGGTCGGCCGGGCCAAGGGGCTATGGGCAGATTGGTGTGTGTCTGGGCATGGGGCTGGCATCTGACAGCCCAGGGCTGGGGACCAAGGTCCGCCAGGCCCCTGTCCCACCATGTGCACTGACACACAGTCTTGCTGACTGACTGACAGTTCCCGCCCCAGAGATACCCACACCAGGTCCCTGGGTGCCCTGAGCTGCCCCTGAGGGTTGGTGGGTGCCTGCCTGGACACCTGCCTCCGTAATGGAGGCCTCTATTAATCCCGTTGCCTACTGACAGCTGCCCTCCTCCTCCTCCTCCTCCTCCTTCTCCTCCTCCTCCTCTACCTCCTCCTCTTCTTCCTCATCCTCAGAGGGACTCAATCAGGGCCCTTGGCCTAGGCAAGCCAGGGCTGCTGCTCTGGCTGCTGCAGCTTCTATCCAGTGGGTGGGTGCAGGAATCTGTTCCTGTCAGTCCCTGATTCCTGGGACCTTCCATGCCTCCAGCTCCCCCCACTCTCTAGTCCATACCCCTCCTCAAGGATGCCCCCTTTCCCCTTGCCCTCTGTCCCCCAGCTCCCCAACTAACATCTACTGTGTGCTTCCCTGTGCTACTTTACTGCCACCCTGCTTCTGCCCTTCAGCCCTGAGGGCCCAGGGCCAGCCCAGCTGCCATCTCACCATCCAGAGGGGGACCTGCCCTTACCCCCTGCCACCACACCCACACACACAGCCCTGCACACACTCACGGGCTCCCCTGCCTGTAGCCTGCCTCTCAAACAGTCTCCTTCTGCCCCCTAGCCCCCTTACAGCCTGTGCCACGGCCCCCCACAGACACCTGGGCATCAGCAGCGCAGACATGCAAACAGCTCCCCTCACCCCCACTCCATTTGCTCCAAGGTTGTCAAGAGTCTTTTTTTCATGCTGTAGGGGAGGGAGTTGAGACAGTCCAATGTCCTGGGGAGCAAGAACTGCAAACAGTCCATCTACATTGTAACATTTGGGTCTCCTGCCGCCCAATCCCTAGTGTGCTGTGCAGACCTTTGACTGGCAAAAACACCCCATCTGAGCGTGAGATATGGCTGGGCTAGTGGCTCTTTCTGTGGACTAAGAGACAGACAGACAGAGTTTTCAGGTTCAAAACCTATACTTTCCAGAAGATGGTCATTCACTTCGGTTTAAAAAAAAAAAAAAAAAAAAAAAGGCTTTTTATTTTTTTCGCCCTGCCTGGGTAACCTGTCTGCTGCCAGTTTCAAAGTGAAAAAAGGGAAAAATCTTTTTTGGAGGGAAAAGGACCAAAATGCAGGCAGGTGGACTCCGTGGAGGGTGGATGAGGAGTTGCTCCTGCCCTGGCACTAGAGCCCCAGCTGCTGTTCCAGGTGCTCTCTGATACCAGAGATCTCCGTGTGTCGTGTCATGACACTGTCTCCAGCACTGACCCTCAGGATAATGAGGATTCAAAACGAGGCAGGTCATATTGCCTTCAAAAGTAAATCCAGGGAGGTTTGGCGGTATGTCAGAGGGTTAAGGGCTTGTGGCGCTCACGAAAAGGGGACAGGTGGAAGGATCTGGGGTCTGGCCCCCAGACCGCCACCTGCCGGGGAGTCGCTTTACAGGGGGTGAAGCAGGTCTTTAGGAGTTCTATCTTTCTCTCCCACCCTGTATTTCCTCTGCTCTCTCCTTTTGTGTCTGTCAGATGCAAGGTCAGTAACAACAACAACAACAACAACAACAACAATAACCACCACAGTGACCAAGCAACAAGGGCAGCGAAAGGGGAACAAATGGAGTGCAGGAGCTGTGGATTATTCGTGGTGCAGGCACTCAGCTGTGGCAATAACCCCTTGAGGCAATCAATCCATAAATGAAGAAGTAATACAGGTAACAGAGACTTATATGTCCCAGTGTGTTTCCACTGAGTTAATGTAAATGCACTTTTAATTACTTCTTCATTTATTTATTACCTTGCCACGAGAATTTCTTTTCATTGCTAAAAAAAAGTGCCCCTTCAAGGGTACCAGGTGGTGCCACACCCAGTTAAGCACTCATGTTACAATGCAGGAGGACTGGGCTTCAACACCCTGGTCCCCACCTGCCAGGGGAAATCTTTACAAGTGGTGCAGAAGTGCTGCAGGTGTTTCTCTCTGTGTCTCAAACTCTCTCTCCCTCCCTTCCCTCTCAATTCCTATCTATTTATTCCAGTGAATAATCAAGAAAATAGAAAGTAATAAAAGAAAAAGGAAAAGGAAATATGCCACGACTTCAAATGGGCTACTCAGGAAAATGCTTTCCTTGTTAAGATCCTCACAGCATTCCATATGCAGAAAGGCAAAGACACCATGTATTTTTTAACACAGATTTTATATTTATTTATTTGTTTATTTATTTAGGTGCTTACTCACTTTTGTTATTGTTGAATTAAAGTTTTACATTTGACATTGACTAAGGATCTGACACCAGGGGTCTCCAGTACCCCTAGATGGTACTCTCCCTCTACAAAAACGATCCATTGACCTGTCCATCCATCCATCCACCCATCCATCTATCCATCCATCCATCCATCCATCCATCCATCCATCCATCCATCCATCCATCCATCCAGCAGTCAACCAAGCTAAGTACAAAGGGAGATGTCTCCTTGAATGGTGAAGAGAATCAACGATGCACAGGTAGGTTGCAAAGGGGCCAGTTTGGCTGAATAGGGCAGAGAGGCTGAACCAGGGAATGTGTTGGGGCGTGTGGGTTTGGGTGGAGTGAGCCGGAGACCCTGTGAGCTGGGTCACATTAGGGGCAGGCAGGGGGTGGAAGGGGATGCGAACAGCTGTCACTGGAGAACCATCACAAGTGCTGGAGCTGGTGAGCAGGGCACCTGGAAGAGAGGACAGACAAAGGAGAGAAGCAAAGTGCAGAGGAGAGGAGAGGGGAGAGGATGGTGAGGACAGGAGAGGACAGGAGAGGACAGGAGTGGAGGGGACCTGAGAAACCTACCTGGACAAAGGCAGCATACAGACATCCAGGAAGGCAGGCAGGCATGCAGGCAGCTCTGGCCTGGGCTCCCTGGATCCCGGGCACACCTCCACCTGTCTTCTCTTGGCTGCCAGCCCTGAGGTCCCTCTTCGGTCAGCACTGTCTTCCCATCCTTCCGTCCCTCTGTGCCAGGGCCCAGGCGTCTGGGCGCTGTTGCCTCACCTAGTGGCAGGGCAGTTGGGCTACCCAGTGCCAGTGTGGCCAGCACAGATTGCCAGGGGCTAGGACATCACAGAGGGCTCCTGTGGTTGCTAGGCTACGGGGACCCTGCCCATCCAGTTGACCAGCAGCCATGACCCCCACGCTGAACTTGACCTGAGGGGTGGTGGCCAGCCACCAGAGCCAGAGCCCCAGGGCAAAGCAGGTGCTGGTCGGCCGGGCCAAGGGGCTATGGGCAGATTGGTGTGTGTCTGGGCATGGGGCTGGCATCTGACAGCCCAGGGCTGGGGACCAAGGTCCGCCAGGCCCCTGTCCCACCATGTGCACTGACACACAGTCTTGCTGACTGACTGACAGTTCCCGCCCCAGAGATACCCACACCAGGTCCCTGGGTGCCCTGAGCTGCCCCTGAGGGTTGGTGGGTGCCTGCCTGGACACCTGCCTCCGTAATGGAGGCCTCTATTAATCCCGTTGCCTACTGACAGCTGCCCTCCTGCCCCTCCTACTCCTCCTCCTCTTCTTCCTCCTCCTCTTCCTCCTCCTCCTCCTCCTCCTTCTCCTCCTCCTCCTCTACCTCCTCCTCTTCTTCCTCATCCTCAGAGGGACTCAATCAGGGCCCTTGGCCTAGGCAAGCCAGGGCTGCTGCTCTGGCTGCTGCAGCTTCTATCCAGTGGGTGGGTGCAGGAATCTGTTCCTGTCAGTCCCTGATTCCTGGGACCTTCCATGCCTCCAGCTCCCCCCACTCTCTAGTCCATACCCCTCCTCAAGGATGCCCCCTTTCCCCTTGCCCTCTGTCCCCCAGCTCCCCAACTAACATCTACTGTGTGCTTCCCTGTGCTACTTTACTGCCACCCTGCTTCTGCCCTTCAGCCCTGAGGGCCCAGGGCCAGCCCAGCTGCCATCTCACCATCCAGAGGGGGACCTGCCCTTACCCCCTGCCACCACACCCACACACACAGCCCTGCACACACTCACGGGCTCCCCTGCCTGTAGCCTGCCTCTCAAACAGTCTCCTTCTGCCCCCTAGCCCCCTTACAGCCTGTGCCACGGCCCCCCACAGACACCTGGGCATCAGCAGCGCAGACATGCAAACAGCTCCCCTCACCCCCACTCCATTTGCTCCAAGGTTGTCAAGAGTCTTTTTTTCATGCTGTAGGGGAGGGAGTTGAGACAGTCCAATGTCCTGGGGAGCAAGAACTGCAAACAGTCCATCTACATTGTAACATTTGGGTCTCCTGCCGCCCAATCCCTAGTGTGCTGTGCAGACCTTTGACTGGCAAAAACACCCCATCTGAGCGTGAGATATGGCTGGGCTAGTGGCTCTTTCTGTGGACTAAGAGACAGACAGACAGAGTTTTCAGGTTCAAAACCTATACTTTCCAGAAGATGGTCATTCACTTCGGTTTAAAAAAAAAAAAAAAAAAAAAAAAAAAGGCTTTTTATTTTTTTCGCCCTGCCTGGGTAACCTGTCTGCTGCCAGTTTCAAAGTGAAAAAAGGGAAAAATCTTTTTTGGAGGGAAAAGGACCAAAATGCAGGCAGGTGGACTCCGTGGAGGGTGGATGAGGAGTTGCTCCTGCCCTGGCACTAGAGCCCCAGCTGCTGTTCCAGGTGCTCTCTGATACCAGAGATCTCCGTGTGTCGTGTCATGACACTGTCTCCAGCACTGACCCTCAGGATAATGAGGATTCAAAACGAGGCAGGTCATATTGCCTTCAAAAGTAAATCCAGGGAGGTTTGGCGGTATGTCAGAGGGTTAAGGGCTTGTGGCGCTCACGAAAAGGGGACAGGTGGAAGGATCTGGGGTCTGGCCCCCAGACCGCCACCTGCCGGGGAGTCGCTTTACAGGGGGTGAAGCAGGTCTTTAGGAGTTCTATCTTTCTCTCCCACCCTGTATTTCCTCTGCTCTCTCCTTTTGTGTCTGTCAGATGCAAGGTCAGTAACAACAACAACAACAACAACAACAACAATAACCACCACAGTGACCAAGCAACAAGGGCAGTGAAAGGGGAACAAATGGAGTGCAGGAGCTGTGGATTATTCGTGGTGCAGGCACTCAGCTGTGGCAATAACCCCTTGAGGCAATCAATCCATAAATGAAGAAGTAATACAGGTAACAGAGACTTATATGTCCCAGTGTGTTTCCACTGAGTTAATGTAAATGCACTTTTAATTACTTCTTCATTTATTTATTACCTTGCCACGAGAATTTCTTTTCATTGCTAAAAAAAAGTGCCCCTTCAAGGGTACCAGGTGGTGCCACACCCAGTTAAGCACTCATGTTACAATGCAGGAGGACTGGGCTTCAACACCCTGGTCCCCACCTGCCAGGGGAAATCTTTACAAGTGGTGCAGAAGTGCTGCAGGTGTTTCTCTCTGTGTCTCAAACTCTCTCTCCCTCCCTTCCCTCTCAATTCCTATCTATTTATTCCAGTGAATAATCAAGAAAATAGAAAGTAATAAAAGAAAAAGGAAAAGGAAATATGCCACGACTTCAAATGGGCTACTCAGGAAAATGCTTTCCTTGTTAAGATCCTCACAGCATTCCATATGCAGAAAGGCAAAGACACCATGTATTTTTTAACACAGATTTTATATTTATTTATTTGTTTATTTATTTAGGTGCTTACTCACTTTTGTTATTGTTGAATTAAAGTTTTACATTTGACATTGACTAAGGATCTGACACCAGGGGTCTCCAGTACCCCTAGATGGTACTCTCCCTCTACAAAAACGATCCATTGACCTGTCCATCCATCCATCCACCCATCCATCTATCCATCCATCCATCCATCCATCCATCCATCCATCCATCCATCCATCCAGCAGTCAACCAAGCTAAGTACAAAGGGAGATGTCTCCTTGAATGGTGAAGAGAATCAACGATGCACAGGTAGGTTGCAAAGGGGCCAGTTTGGCTGAATAGGGCAGAGAGGCTGAACCAGGGAATGTGTTGGGGCGTGTGGGTTTGGGTGGAGTGAGCCGGAGACCCTGTGAGCTGGGTCACATTAGGGGCAGGCAGGGGGTGGAAGGGGATGCGAACAGCTGTCACTGGAGAACCATCACAAGTGCTGGAGCTGGTGAGCAGGGCACCTGGAAGAGAGGACAGACAAAGGAGAGAAGCAAAGTGCAGAGGAGAGGAGAGGGGAGAGGATGGTGAGGACAGGAGAGGACAGGAGAGGACAGGAGTGGAGGGGACCTGAGAAACCTACCTGGACAAAGGCAGCATACAGACATCCAGGAAGGCAGGAAGGCATGCAGGCAGCTCTGGCCTGGGCTCCCTGGATCCCGGGCACACCTCCACCTGTCTTCTCTTGGCTGCCAGCCCTGAGGTCCCTCTTCGGTCAGCACTGTCTTCCCATCCTTCCGTCCCTCTGTGCCAGGGCCCAGGCGTCTGGGCGCTGTTGCCTCACCTAGTGGCAGGGCAGTTGGGCTACCCAGTGCCAGTGTGGCCAGCACAGATTGCCAGGGGCTAGGACATCACAGAGGGCTCCTGTGGTTGCTAGGCTACGGGGACCCTGCCCATCCAGTTGACCAGCAGCCATGACCCCCACGCTGAACTTGACCTGAGGGGTGGTGGCCAGCCACCAGAGCCAGAGCCCCAGGGCAAAGCAGGTGCTGGTCGGCCGGGCCAAGGGGCTATGGGCAGATTGGTGTGTGTCTGGGCATGGGGCTGGCATCTGACAGCCCAGGGCTGGGGACCAAGGTCCGCCAGGCCCCTGTCCCACCATGTGCACTGACACACAGTCTTGCTGACTGACTGACAGTTCCCGCCCCAGAGATACCCACACCAGGTCCCTGGGTGCCCTGAGCTGCCCCTGAGGGTTGGTGGGTGCCTGCCTGGACACCTGCCTCCGTAATGGAGGCCTCTATTAATCCCGTTGCCTACTGACAGCTGCCCTCCTCCTCCTCCTCCTCCTCCTTCTCCTCCTCCTCCTCTACCTCCTCCTCTTCTTCCTCATCCTCAGAGGGACTCAATCAGGGCCCTTGGCCTAGGCAAGCCAGGGCTGCTGCTCTGGCTGCTGCAGCTTCTATCCAGTGGGTGGGTGCAGGAATCTGTTCCTGTCAGTCCCTGATTCCTGGGACCTTCCATGCCTCCAGCTCCCCCCACTCTCTAGTCCATACCCCTCCTCAAGGATGCCCCCTTTCCCCTTGCCCTCTGTCCCCCAGCTCCCCAACTAACATCTACTGTGTGCTTCCCTGTGCTACTTTACTGCCACCCTGCTTCTGCCCTTCAGCCCTGAGGGCCCAGGGCCAGCCCAGCTGCCATCTCACCATCCAGAGGGGGACCTGCCCTTACCCCCTGCCACCACACCCACACACACAGCCCTGCACACACTCACGGGCTCCCCTGCCTGTAGCCTGCCTCTCAAACAGTCTCCTTCTGCCCCCTAGCCCCCTTACAGCCTGTGCCACGGCCCCCCACAGACACCTGGGCATCAGCAGCGCAGACATGCAAACAGCTCCCCTCACCCCCACTCCATTTGCTCCAAGGTTGTCAAGAGTCTTTTTTTCATGCTGTAGGGGAGGGAGTTGAGACAGTCCAATGTCCTGGGGAGCAAGAACTGCAAACAGTCCATCTACATTGTAACATTTGGGTCTCCTGCCGCCCAATCCCTAGTGTGCTGTGCAGACCTTTGACTGGCAAAAACACCCCATCTGAGCGTGAGATATGGCTGGGCTAGTGGCTCTTTCTGTGGACTAAGAGACAGACAGACAGAGTTTTCAGGTTCAAAACCTATACTTTCCAGAAGATGGTCATTCACTTCGGTTTAAAAAAAAAAAAAAAAAAAAAAAGGCTTTTTATTTTTTTCGCCCTGCCTGGGTAACCTGTCTGCTGCCAGTTTCAAAGTGAAAAAAGGGAAAAATCTTTTTTGGAGGGAAAAGGACCAAAATGCAGGCAGGTGGACTCCGTGGAGGGTGGATGAGGAGTTGCTCCTGCCCTGGCACTAGAGCCCCAGCTGCTGTTCCAGGTGCTCTCTGATACCAGAGATCTCCGTGTGTCGTGTCATGACACTGTCTCCAGCACTGACCCTCAGGATAATGAGGATTCAAAACGAGGCAGGTCATATTGCCTTCAAAAGTAAATCCAGGGAGGTTTGGCGGTATGTCAGAGGGTTAAGGGCTTGTGGCGCTCACGAAAAGGGGACAGGTGGAAGGATCTGGGGTCTGGCCCCCAGACCGCCACCTGCCGGGGAGTCGCTTTACAGGGGGTGAAGCAGGTCTTTAGGAGTTCTATCTTTCTCTCCCACCCTGTATTTCCTCTGCTCTCTCCTTTTGTGTCTGTCAGATGCAAGGTCAGTAACAACAACAACAACAACAACAACAACAATAACCACCACAGTGACCAAGCAACAAGGGCAGCGAAAGGGGAACAAATGGAGTGCAGGAGCTGTGGATTATTCGTGGTGCAGGCACTCAGCTGTGGCAATAACCCCTTGAGGCAATCAATCCATAAATGAAGAAGTAATACAGGTAACAGAGACTTATATGTCCCAGTGTGTTTCCACTGAGTTAATGTAAATGCACTTTTAATTACTTCTTCATTTATTTATTACCTTGCCACGAGAATTTCTTTTCATTGCTAAAAAAAAGTGCCCCTTCAAGGGTACCAGGTGGTGCCACACCCAGTTAAGCACTCATGTTACAATGCAGGAGGACTGGGCTTCAACACCCTGGTCCCCACCTGCCAGGGGAAATCTTTACAAGTGGTGCAGAAGTGCTGCAGGTGTTTCTCTCTGTGTCTCAAACTCTCTCTCCCTCCCTTCCCTCTCAATTCCTATCTATTTATTCCAGTGAATAATCAAGAAAATAGAAAGTAATAAAAGAAAAAGGAAAAGGAAATATGCCACGACTTCAAATGGGCTACTCAGGAAAATGCTTTCCTTGTTAAGATCCTCACAGCATTCCATATGCAGAAAGGCAAAGACACCATGTATTTTTTAACACAGATTTTATATTTATTTATTTGTTTATTTATTTAGGTGCTTACTCACTTTTGTTATTGTTGAATTAAAGTTTTACATTTGACATTGACTAAGGATCTGACACCAGGGGTCTCCAGTACCCCTAGATGGTACTCTCCCTCTACAAAAACGATCCATTGACCTGTCCATCCATCCATCCACCCATCCATCTATCCATCCATCCATCCATCCATCCATCCATCCATCCATCCATCCATCCATCCATCCATCCAGCAGTCAACCAAGCTAAGTACAAAGGGAGATGTCTCCTTGAATGGTGAAGAGAATCAACGATGCACAGGTAGGTTGCAAAGGGGCCAGTTTGGCTGAATAGGGCAGAGAGGCTGAACCAGGGAATGTGTTGGGGCGTGTGGGTTTGGGTGGAGTGAGCCGGAGACCCTGTGAGCTGGGTCACATTAGGGGCAGGCAGGGGGTGGAAGGGGATGCGAACAGCTGTCACTGGAGAACCATCACAAGTGCTGGAGCTGGTGAGCAGGGCACCTGGAAGAGAGGACAGACAAAGGAGAGAAGCAAAGTGCAGAGGAGAGGAGAGGGGAGAGGATGGTGAGGACAGGAGAGGACAGGAGAGGACAGGAGTGGAGGGGACCTGAGAAACCTACCTGGACAAAGGCAGCATACAGACATCCAGGAAGGCAGGCAGGCATGCAGGCAGCTCTGGCCTGGGCTCCCTGGATCCCGGGCACACCTCCACCTGTCTTCTCTTGGCTGCCAGCCCTGAGGTCCCTCTTCGGTCAGCACTGTCTTCCCATCCTTCCGTCCCTCTGTGCCAGGGCCCAGGCGTCTGGGCGCTGTTGCCTCACCTAGTGGCAGGGCAGTTGGGCTACCCAGTGCCAGTGTGGCCAGCACAGATTGCCAGGGGCTAGGACATCACAGAGGGCTCCTGTGGTTGCTAGGCTACGGGGACCCTGCCCATCCAGTTGACCAGCAGCCATGACCCCCACGCTGAACTTGACCTGAGGGGTGGTGGCCAGCCACCAGAGCCAGAGCCCCAGGGCAAAGCAGGTGCTGGTCGGCCGGGCCAAGGGGCTATGGGCAGATTGGTGTGTGTCTGGGCATGGGGCTGGCATCTGACAGCCCAGGGCTGGGGACCAAGGTCCGCCAGGCCCCTGTCCCACCATGTGCACTGACACACAGTCTTGCTGACTGACTGACAGTTCCCGCCCCAGAGATACCCACACCAGGTCCCTGGGTGCCCTGAGCTGCCCCTGAGGGTTGGTGGGTGCCTGCCTGGACACCTGCCTCCGTAATGGAGGCCTCTATTAATCCCGTTGCCTACTGACAGCTGCCCTCCTGCCCCTCCTACTCCTCCTCCTCTTCTTCCTCCTCCTCTTCCTCCTCCTCCTCCTCCTCCTTCTCCTCCTCCTCCTCTACCTCCTCCTCTTCTTCCTCATCCTCAGAGGGACTCAATCAGGGCCCTTGGCCTAGGCAAGCCAGGGCTGCTGCTCTGGCTGCTGCAGCTTCTATCCAGTGGGTGGGTGCAGGAATCTGTTCCTGTCAGTCCCTGATTCCTGGGACCTTCCATGCCTCCAGCTCCCCCCACTCTCTAGTCCATACCCCTCCTCAAGGATGCCCCCTTTCCCCTTGCCCTCTGTCCCCCAGCTCCCCAACTAACATCTACTGTGTGCTTCCCTGTGCTACTTTACTGCCACCCTGCTTCTGCCCTTCAGCCCTGAGGGCCCAGGGCCAGCCCAGCTGCCATCTCACCATCCAGAGGGGGACCTGCCCTTACCCCCTGCCACCACACCCACACACACAGCCCTGCACACACTCACGGGCTCCCCTGCCTGTAGCCTGCCTCTCAAACAGTCTCCTTCTGCCCCCTAGCCCCCTTACAGCCTGTGCCACGGCCCCCCACAGACACCTGGGCATCAGCAGCGCAGACATGCAAACAGCTCCCCTCACCCCCACTCCATTTGCTCCAAGGTTGTCAAGAGTCTTTTTTTCATGCTGTAGGGGAGGGAGTTGAGACAGTCCAATGTCCTGGGGAGCAAGAACTGCAAACAGTCCATCTACATTGTAACATTTGGGTCTCCTGCCGCCCAATCCCTAGTGTGCTGTGCAGACCTTTGACTGGCAAAAACACCCCATCTGAGCGTGAGATATGGCTGGGCTAGTGGCTCTTTCTGTGGACTAAGAGACAGACAGACAGAGTTTTCAGGTTCAAAACCTATACTTTCCAGAAGATGGTCATTCACTTCGGTTTAAAAAAAAAAAAAAAAAAAAAAAAAAAGGCTTTTTATTTTTTTCGCCCTGCCTGGGTAACCTGTCTGCTGCCAGTTTCAAAGTGAAAAAAGGGAAAAATCTTTTTTGGAGGGAAAAGGACCAAAATGCAGGCAGGTGGACTCCGTGGAGGGTGGATGAGGAGTTGCTCCTGCCCTGGCACTAGAGCCCCAGCTGCTGTTCCAGGTGCTCTCTGATACCAGAGATCTCCGTGTGTCGTGTCATGACACTGTCTCCAGCACTGACCCTCAGGATAATGAGGATTCAAAACGAGGCAGGTCATATTGCCTTCAAAAGTAAATCCAGGGAGGTTTGGCGGTATGTCAGAGGGTTAAGGGCTTGTGGCGCTCACGAAAAGGGGACAGGTGGAAGGATCTGGGGTCTGGCCCCCAGACCGCCACCTGCCGGGGAGTCGCTTTACAGGGGGTGAAGCAGGTCTTTAGGAGTTCTATCTTTCTCTCCCACCCTGTATTTCCTCTGCTCTCTCCTTTTGTGTCTGTCAGATGCAAGGTCAGTAACAACAACAACAACAACAACAACAACAATAACCACCACAGTGACCAAGCAACAAGGGCAGTGAAAGGGGAACAAATGGAGTGCAGGAGCTGTGGATTATTCGTGGTGCAGGCACTCAGCTGTGGCAATAACCCCTTGAGGCAATCAATCCATAAATGAAGAAGTAATACAGGTAACAGAGACTTATATGTCCCAGTGTGTTTCCACTGAGTTAATGTAAATGCACTTTTAATTACTTCTTCATTTATTTATTACCTTGCCACGAGAATTTCTTTTCATTGCTAAAAAAAAGTGCCCCTTCAAGGGTACCAGGTGGTGCCACACCCAGTTAAGCACTCATGTTACAATGCAGGAGGACTGGGCTTCAACACCCTGGTCCCCACCTGCCAGGGGAAATCTTTACAAGTGGTGCAGAAGTGCTGCAGGTGTTTCTCTCTGTGTCTCAAACTCTCTCTCCCTCCCTTCCCTCTCAATTCCTATCTATTTATTCCAGTGAATAATCAAGAAAATAGAAAGTAATAAAAGAAAAAGGAAAAGGAAATATGCCACGACTTCAAATGGGCTACTCAGGAAAATGCTTTCCTTGTTAAGATCCTCACAGCATTCCATATGCAGAAAGGCAAAGACACCATGTATTTTTTAACACAGATTTTATATTTATTTATTTGTTTATTTATTTAGGTGCTTACTCACTTTTGTTATTGTTGAATTAATGTTTTACATTTGACATTGACTAAGGATCTGACACCAGGGGTCTCCAGTACCCCTAGATGGTACTCTCCCTCTACAAAAACGATCCATTGACCTGTCCATCCATCCATCCACCCATCCATCTATCCATCCATCCATCCATCCATCCATCCATCCATCCATCCATCCATCCTTCCAGCAGTCAACCAAGCTAAGTACAAAAGGAGATCTCTCCTTGAATGGTGAAGAGAATCAACGATGCACAGGTAGGTTGCAAAGGGGCCAGTTTGGCTGAATAGGGCAGAGAGGCTGAACCAGGGAATGTGTTGGGGCGTGTGGGTTTGGGTGGAGTGAGCCGGAGACCCTGTGAGCTGGGTCACATTAGGGGCAGGCAGGGGGTGGAAGGGGATGCGAACAGCTGTCACTGGAGAACCATCACAAGTGCTGGAGCTGGTGAGCAGGGCACCTGGAAGAGAGGACAGACAAAGGAGAGAAGCAAAGTGCAGAGGAGAGGAGAGGGGAGAGGATGGTGAGGACAGGAGAGGACAGGAGAGGACAGGAGTGGAGGGGACCTGAGAAACCTACCTGGACAAAGGCAGCATACAGACATCCAGGAAGGCAGGCAGGCATGCAGGCAGCTCTGGCCTGGGCTCCCTGGATCCCGGGCACACCTCCACCTGTCTTCTCTTGGCTGCCAGCCCTGAGGTCCCTCTTCGGTCAGCACTGTCTTCCCATCCTTCCGTCCCTCTGTGCCAGGGCCCAGGCGTCTGGGCGCTGTTGCCTCACCTAGTGGCAGGGCAGTTGGGCTACCCAGTGCCAGTGTGGCCAGCACAGATTGCCAGGGGCTAGGACATCACAGAGGGCTCCTGTGGTTGCTAGGCTACGGGGACCCTGCCCATCCAGTTGACCAGCAGCCATGACCCCCACGCTGAACTTGACCTGAGGGGTGGTGGCCAGCCACCAGAGCCAGAGCCCCAGGGCAAAGCAGGTGCTGGTCGGCCGGGCCAAGGGGCTATGGGCAGATTGGTGTGTGTCTGGGCATGGGGCTGGCATCTGACAGCCCAGGGCTGGGGACCAAGGTCCGCCAGGCCCCTGTCCCACCATGTGCACTGACACACAGTCTTGCTGACTGACTGACAGTTCCCGCCCCAGAGATACCCACACCAGGTCCCTGGGTGCCCTGAGCTGCCCCTGAGGGTTGGTGGGTGCCTGCCTGGACACCTGCCTCCGTAATGGAGGCCTCTATTAATCCCGTTGCCTACTGACAGCTGCCCTCCTGCCCCTCCTACTCCTCCTCCTCTTCTTCCTCCTCCTCTTCCTCCTCCTCCTCCTCCTCCTCCTCCTCCTTCTCCTCCTCCTCCTCTACCTCCTCCTCTTCTTCCTCATCCTCAGAGGGACTCAATCAGGGCCCTTGGCCTAGGCAAGCCAGGGCTGCTGCTCTGGCTGCTGCAGCTTCTATCCAGTGGGTGGGTGCAGGAATCTGTTCCTGTCAGTCCCTGATTCCTGGGACCTTCCATGCCTCCAGCTCCCCCCACTCTCTAGTCCATACCCCTCCTCAAGGATGCCCCCTTTCCCCTTGCCCTCTGTCCCCCAGCTCCCCAACTAACATCTACTGTGTGCTTCCCTGTGCTACTTTACTGCCACCCTGCTTCTGCCCTTCAGCCCTGAGGGCCCAGGGCCAGCCCAGCTGCCATCTCACCATCCAGAGGGGGACCTGCCCTTACCCCCTGCCACCACACCCACACACACAGCCCTGCACACACTCACGGGCTCCCCTGCCTGTAGCCTGCCTCTCAAACAGTCTCCTTCTGCCCCCTAGCCCCCTTACAGCCTGTGCCACGGCCCCCCACAGACACCTGGGCATCAGCAGCGCAGACATGCAAACAGCTCCCCTCACCCCCACTCCATTTGCTCCAAGGTTGTCAAGAGTCTTTTTTTCATGCTGTAGGGGAGGGAGTTGAGACAGTCCAATGTCCTGGGGAGCAAGAACTGCAAACAGTCCATCTACATTGTAACATTTGGGTCTCCTGCCGCCCAATCCCTAGTGTGCTGTGCAGACCTTTGACTGGCAAAAACACCCCATCTGAGCGTGAGATATGGCTGGGCTAGTGGCTCTTTCTGTGGACTAAGAGACAGACAGACAGAGTTTTCAGGTTCAAAACCTATACTTTCCAGAAGATGGTCATTCACTTCGGTTTAAAAAAAAAAAAAAAAAAAAAAAAAGGCTTTTTATTTTTTTCGCCCTGCCTGGGTAACCTGTCTGCTGCCAGTTTCAAAGTGAAAAAAGGGAAAAATCTTTTTTGGAGGGAAAAGGACCAAAATGCAGGCAGGTGGACTCCGTGGAGGGTGGATGAGGAGTTGCTCCTGCCCTGGCACTAGAGCCCCAGCTGCTGTTCCAGGTGCTCTCTGATACCAGAGATCTCCGTGTGTCGTGTCATGACACTGTCTCCAGCACTGACCCTCAGGATAATGAGGATTCAAAACGAGGCAGGTCATATTGCCTTCAAAAGTAAATCCAGGGAGGTTTGGCGGTATGTCAGAGGGTTAAGGGCTTGTGGCGCTCACGAAAAGGGGACAGGTGGAAGGATCTGGGGTCTGGCCCCCAGACCGCCACCTGCCGGGGAGTCGCTTTACAGGGGGTGAAGCAGGTCTTTAGGAGTTCTATCTTTCTCTCCCACCCTGTATTTCCTCTGCTCTCTCCTTTTGTGTCTGTCAGATGCAAGGTCAGTAACAACAACAACAACAACAGCAACAACAACAACAATAACCACCACAGTGACCAAGCAACAAGGGCAGCGAAAGGGGAACAAATGGAGTGCAGGAGCTGTGGATTATTCGTGGTGCAGGCACTCAGCTGTGGCAATAACCCCTTGAGGCAATCAATCCATAAATGAAGAAGTAATACAGGTAACAGAGACTTATATGTCCCAGTGTGTTTCCACTGAGTTAATGTAAATGCACTTTTAATTACTTCTTCATTTATTTATTACCTTGCCACGAGAATTTCTTTTCATTGCTAAAAAAAAGTGCCCCTTCAAGGGTACCAGGTGGTGCCACACCCAGTTAAGCACTCATGTTACAATGCAGGAGGACTGGGCTTCAACACCCTGGTCCCCACCTGCCAGGGGAAATCTTTACAAGTGGTGCAGAAGTGCTGCAGGTGTTTCTCTCTGTGTCTCAAACTCTCTCTCCCTCCCTTCCCTCTCAATTTCTATCTATTTATTCCAGTGAATAATCAAGAAAATAGAAAGTAATAAAAGAAAAAGGAAAAGGAAATATGCCACGACTTCAAATGGGCTACTCAGGAAAATGCTTTCCTTGTTAAGATCCTCACAGCATTCCATATGCAGAAAGGCAAAGACACCATGTATTTTTTAACACAGATTTTATATTTATTTATTTGTTTATTTATTTAGGTGCTTACTCACTTTTGTTATTGTTGAATTAAAGTTTTACATTTGACATTGACTAAGGATCTGACACCAGGGGTCTCCAGTACCCCTAGATGGTACTCTCCCTCTACAAAAACGATCCATTGACCTGTCCATCCATCCATCCACCCATCCATCTATCCATCCATCCATCCATCCATCCATCCATCCATCCATCCATCCATCCATCCATCCATCCATCCAGCAGTCAACCAAGCTAAGTACAAAGGGAGATGTCTCCTTGAATGGTGAAGAGAATCAACGATGCACAGGTAGGTTGCAAAGGGGCCAGTTTGGCTGAATAGGGCAGAGAGGCTGAACCAGGGAATGTGTTGGGGCGTGTGGGTTTGGGTGGAGTGAGCCGGAGACCCTGTGAGCTGGGTCACATTAGGGGCAGGCAGGGGGTGGAAGGGGATGCGAACAGCTGTCACTGGAGAACCATCACAAGTGCTGGAGCTGGTGAGCAGGGCACCTGGAAGAGAGGACAGACAAAGGAGAGAAGCAAAGTGCAGAGGAGAGGAGAGGGGAGAGGATGGTGAGGACAGGAGAGGACAGGAGAGGACAGGAGTGGAGGGGACCTGAGAAACCTACCTGGACAAAGGCAGCATACAGACATCCAGGAAGGCAGGCAGGCATGCAGGCAGCTCTGGCCTGGGCTCCCTGGATCCCGGGCACACCTCCACCTGTCTTCTCTTGGCTGCCAGCCCTGAGGTCCCTCTTCGGTCAGCACTGTCTTCCCATCCTTCCGTCCCTCTGTGCCAGGGCCCAGGCGTCTGGGCGCTGTTGCCTGACCTAGTGGCAGGGCAGTTGGGCTACCCAGTGCCAGTGTGGCCAGCACAGATTGCCAGGGGCTAGGACATCACAGAGGGCTCCTGTGGTTGCTAGGCTACGGGGACCCTGCCCATCCAGTTGACCAGCAGCCATGACCCCCACGCTGAACTTGACCTGAGGGGTGGTGGCCAGCCACCAGAGCCAGAGCCCCAGGGCAAAGCAGGTGCTGGTCGGCCGGGCCAAGGGGCTATGGGCAGATTGGTGTGTGTCTGGGCATGGGGCTGGCATCTGACAGCCCAGGGCTGGGGACCAAGGTCCGCCAGGCCCCTGTCCCACCATGTGCACTGACACACAGTCTTGCTGACTGACTGACAGTTCCCGCCCCAGAGATACCCACACCAGGTCCCTGGGTGCCCTGAGCTGCCCCTGAGGGTTGGTGGGTGCCTGCCTGGACACCTGCCTCCGTAATGGAGGCCTCTATTAATCCCGTTGCCTACTGACAGCTGCCCTCCTGCCCCTCCTACTCCTCCTCCTCTTCTTCCTCCTCCTCTTCCTCCTCCTCCTCCTCCTCCTCCTCCTCCTTCTCCTCCTCCTCCTCTACCTCCTCCTCTTCTTCCTCATCCTCAGAGGGACTCAATCAGGGCCCTTGGCCTAGGCAAGCCAGGGCTGCTGCTCTGGCTGCTGCAGCTTCTATCCAGTGGGTGGGTGCAGGAATCTGTTCCTGTCAGTCCCTGATTCCTGGGACCTTCCATGCCTCCAGCTCCCCCCACTCTCTAGTCCATACCCCTCCTCAAGGATGCCCCCTTTCCCCTTGCCCTCTGTCCCCCAGCTCCCCAACTAACATCTACTGTGTGCTTCCCTGTGCTACTTTACTGCCACCCTGCTTCTGCCCTTCAGCCCTGAGGGCCCAGGGCCAGCCCAGCTGCCATCTCACCATCCAGAGGGGGACCTGCCCTTACCCCCTGCCACCACACCCACACACACAGCCCTGCACACACTCACGGGCTCCCCTGCCTGTAGCCTGCCTCTCAAACAGTCTCCTTCTGCCCCCTAGCCCCCTTACAGCCTGTGCCACGGCCCCCCACAGACACCTGGGCATCAGCAGCGCAGACATGCAAACAGCTCCCCTCACCCCCACTCCATTTGCTCCAAGGTTGTCAAGAGTCTTTTTTTCATGCTGTAGGGGAGGGAGTTGAGACAGTCCAATGTCCTGGGGAGCAAGAACTGCAAACAGTCCATCTACATTGTAACATTTGGGTCTCCTGCCGCCCAATCCCTAGTGTGCTGTGCAGACCTTTGACTGGCAAAAACACCCCATCTGAGCGTGAGATATGGCTGGGCTAGTGGCTCTTTCTGTGGACTAAGAGACAGACAGACAGAGTTTTCAGGTTCAAAACCTATACTTTCCAGAAGATGGTCATTCACTTCGGTTTAAAAAAAAAAAAAAAAAGGCTTTTTATTTTTTTCGCCCTGCCTGGGTAACCTGTCTGCTGCCAGTTTCAAAGTGAAAAAAGGGAAAAATCTTTTTTGGAGGGAAAAGGACCAAAATGCAGGCAGGTGGACTCCGTGGAGGGTGGATGAGGAGTTGCTCCTGCCCTGGCACTAGAGCCCCAGCTGCTGTTCCAGGTGCTCTCTGATACCAGAGATCTCCGTGTGTCGTGTCATGACACTGTCTCCAGCACTGACCCTCAGGATAATGAGGATTCAAAACGAGGCAGGTCATATTGCCTTCAAAAGTAAATCCAGGGAGGTTTGGCGGTATGTCAGAGGGTTAAGGGCTTGTGGCGCTCACGAAAAGGGGACAGGTGGAAGGATCTGGGGTCTGGCCCCCAGACCGCCACCTGCCGGGGAGTCGCTTTACAGGGGGTGAAGCAGGTCTTTAGGAGTTCTATCTTTCTCTCCCACCCTGTATTTCCTCTGCTCTCTCCTTTTGTGTCTGTCAGATGCAAGGTCAGTAACAACAACAACAACAACAACAACAACAACAATAACCACCACAGTGACCAAGCAACAAGGGCAGCGAAAGGGGAACAAATGGAGTGCAGGAGCTGTGGATTATTCGTGGTGCAGGCACTCAGCTGTGGCAATAACCCCTTGAGGCAATCAATCCATAAATGAAGAAGTAATACAGGTAACAGAGACTTATATGTCCCAGTGTGTTTCCACTGAGTTAATGTAAATGCACTTTTAATTACTTCTTCATTTATTTATTACCTTGCCACGAGAATTTCTTTTCATTGCTAAAAAAAAGTGCCCCTTCAAGGGTACCAGGTGGTGCCACACCCAGTTAAGCACTCATGTTACAATGCAGGAGGACTGGGCTTCAACACCCTGGTCCCCACCTGCCAGGGGAAATCTTTACAAGTGGTGCAGAAGTGCTGCAGGTGTTTCTCTCTGTGTCTCAAACTCTCTCTCCCTCCATTCCCTCTCAATTCCTATCTATTTATTCCAGTGAATAATCAAGAAAATAGAAAGTAATAAAAGAAAAAGGAAAAGGAAATATGCCACGACTTCAAATGGGCTACTCAGGAAAATGCTTTCCTTGTTAAGATCCTCACAGCATTCCATATGCAGAAAGGCAAAGACACCATGTATTTTTTAACACAGATTTTATATTTATTTATTTGTTTATTTATTTAGGTGCTTACTCACTTTTGTTATTGTTGAATTAAAGTTTTACATTTGACATTGACTAAGGATCTGACACCAGGGGTCTCCAGTACCCCTAGATGGTACTCTCCCTCTACAAAAACGATCCATTGACCTGTCCATCCATCCATCCACCCATCCATCTATCCATCCATCCATCCATCCATCCATCCATCCATCCATCCTTCCATCCATCCATCCATCCAGCAGTCAACCAAGCTAAGTACAAAGGGAGATGTCTCCTTGAATGGTGAAGAGAATCAACGATGCACAGGTAGGTTGCAAAGGGGCCAGTTTGGCTGAATAGGGCAGAGAGGCTGAACCAGGGAATGTGTTGGGGCGTGTGGGTTTGGGTGGAGTGAGCCGGAGACCCTGTGAGCTGGGTCACATTAGGGGCAGGCAGGGGGTGGAAGGGGATGCGAACAGCTGTCACTGGAGAACCATCACAAGTGCTGGAGCTGGTGAGCAGGGCACCTGGAAGAGAGGACAGACAAAGGAGAGAAGCAAAGTGCAGAGGAGAGGAGAGGGGAGAGGATGGTGAGGACAGGAGAGGACAGGAGAGGACAGGAGTGGAGGGGACCTGAGAAACCTACCTGGACAAAGGCAGCATACAGACATCCAGGAAGGCAGGCAGGCATGCAGGCAGCTCTGGCCTGGGCTCCCTGGATCCCGGGCACACCTCCACCTGTCTTCTCTTGGCTGCCAGCCCTGAGGTCCCTCTTCGGTCAGCACTGTCTTCCCATCCTTCCGTCCCTCTGTGCCAGGGCCCAGGCGTCTGGGCGCTGTTGCCTCACCTAGTGGCAGGGCAGTTGGGCTACCCAGTGCCAGTGTGGCCAGCACAGATTGCCAGGGGCTAGGACATCACAGAGGGCTCCTGTGGTTGCTAGGCTACGGGGACCCTGCCCATCCAGTTGACCAGCAGCCATGACCCCCACGCTGAACTTGACCTGAGGGGTGGTGGCCAGCCACCAGAGCCAGAGCCCCAGGGCAAAGCAGGTGCTGGTCGGCCGGGCCAAGGGGCTATGGGCAGATTGGTGTGTGTCTGGGCATGGGGCTGGCATCTGACAGCCCAGGGCTGGGGACCAAGGTCCGCCAGGCCCCTGTCCCACCATGTGCACTGACACACAGTCTTGCTGACTGACTGACAGTTCCCGCCCCAGAGATACCCACACCAGGTCCCTGGGTGCCCTGAGCTGCCCCTGAGGGTTGGTGGGTGCCTGCCTGGACACCTGCCTCCGTAATGGAGGCCTCTATTAATCCCGTTGCCTACTGACAGCTGCCCTCCTGCCCCTCCTACTCCTCCTCCTCTTCTTCCTCCTCCTCTTCCTCCTCCTCCTCCTCCTCCTCCTCCTCCTTCTCCTCCTCCTCCTCTACCTCCTCCTCTTCTTCCTCATCCTCAGAGGGACTCAATCAGGGCCCTTGGCCTAGGCAAGCCAGGGCTGCTGCTCTGGCTGCTGCAGCTTCTATCCAGTGGGTGGGTGCAGGAATCTGTTCCTGTCAGTCCCTGATTCCTGGGACCTTCCATGCCTCCAGCTCCCCCCACTCTCTAGTCCATACCCCTCCTCAAGGATGCCCCCTTTCCCCTTGCCCTCTGTCCCCCAGCTCCCCAACTAACATCTACTGTGTGCTTCCCTGTGCTACTTTACTGCCACCCTGCTTCTCCCCTTCAGCCCTGAGGGCCCAGGGCCAGCCCAGCTGCCATCTCACCATCCAGAGGGGGACCTGCCCTTACCCCCTGCCACCACACCCACACACACAGCCCTGCACACACTCACGGGCTCCCCTGCCTGTAGCCTGCCTCTCAAACAGTCTCCTTCTGCCCCCTAGCCCCCTTACAGCCTGTGCCACGGCCCCCCACAGACACCTGGGCATCAGCAGCGCAGACATGCAAACAGCTCCCCTCACCCCCACTCCATTTGCTCCAAGGTTGTCAAGAGTCTTTTTTTCATGCTGTAGGGGAGGGAGTTGAGACAGTCCAATGTCCTGGGGAGCAAGAACTGCAAACAGTCCATCTACATTGTAACATTTGGGTCTCCTGCCGCCCAATCCCTAGTGTGCTGTGCAGACCTTTGACTGGCAAAAACACCCCATCTGAGCGTGAGATATGGCTGGGCTAGTGGCTCTTTCTGTGGACTAAGAGACAGACAGACAGAGTTTTCAGGTTCAAAACCTATACTTTCCAGAAGATGGTCATTCACTTCGGTTTAAAAAAAAAAAAAAAAAGGCTTTTTATTTTTTTCGCCCTGCCTGGGTAACCTGTCTGCTGCCAGTTTCAAAGTGAAAAAAGGGAAAAATCTTTTTTGGAGGGAAAAGGACCAAAATGCAGGCAGGTGGACTCCGTGGAGGGTGGATGAGGAGTTGCTCCTGCCCTGGCACTAGAGCCCCAGCTGCTGTTCCAGGTGCTCTCTGATACCAGAGATCTCCGTGTGTCGTGTCATGACACTGTCTCCAGCACTGACCCTCAGGATAATGAGGATTCAAAACGAGGCAGGTCATATTGCCTTCAAAAGTAAATCCAGGGAGGTTTGGCGGTATGTCAGAGGGTTAAGGGCTTGTGGCGCTCACGAAAAGGGGACAGGTGGAAGGATCTGGGGTCTGGCCCCCAGACCGCCACCTGCCGGGGAGTCGCTTTACAGGGGGTGAAGCAGGTCTTTAGGAGTTCTATCTTTCTCTCCCACCCTGTATTTCCTCTGCTCTCTCCTTTTGTGTCTGTCAGATGCAAGGTCAGTAACAACAACAACAACAACAACAACAATAACCACCACAGTGACCAAGCAACAAGGGCAGCGAAAGGGGAACAAATGGAGTGCAGGAGCTGTGGATTATTCGTGGTGCAGGCACTCAGCTGTGGCAATAACCCCTTGAGGCAATCAATCCATAAATGAAGAAGTAATACAGGTAACAGAGACTTATATGTCCCAGTGTGTTTCCACTGAGTTAATGTAAATGCACTTTTAATTACTTCTTCATTTATTTATTACCTTGCCACGAGAATTTCTTTTCATTGCTAAAAAAAAGTGCCCCTTCAAGGGTACCAGGTGGTGCCACACCCAGTTAAGCACTCATGTTACAATGCAGGAGGACTGGGCTTCAACACCCTGGTCCCCACCTGCCAGGGGAAATCTTTACAAGTGGTGCAGAAGTGCTGCAGGTGTTTCTCTCTGTGTCTCAAACTCTCTCTCCCTCCCTTCCCTCTCAATTCCTATCTATTTATTCCAGTGAATAATCAAGAAAATAGAAAGTAATAAAAGAAAAAGGAAAAGGAAATATGCCACGACCTCAAATGGGCTACTCAGGAAAATGCTTTCCTTGTTAAGATCCTTACAGCATTCCATATGCAGAAAGGCAAAGACACCATGTATTTTTTAACACAGATTTTATATTTATTTATTTGTTTATTTATTTAGGTGCTTACTCACTTTTGTTATTGTTGAATTAATGTTTTACATTTGACATTGACTAAGGATCTGACACCAGGGGTCTCCAGTACCCCTAGATGGTACTCTCCCTCTACAAAAACGATCCATTGACCTGTCCATCCATCCATCCACCCATCCATCTATCCATCCATCCATCCATCCATCCATCCATCCATCCATCCATCCATCCATCCATCCATCCAGCAGTCAACCAAGCTAAGTACAAAAGGAGATCTCTCCTTGAATGGTGAAGAGAATCAACGATGCACAGGTAGGTTGCAAAGGGGCCAGTTTGGCTGAATAGGGCAGAGAGGCTGAACCAGGGAATGTGTTGGGGCGTGTGGGTTTGGGTGGAGTGAGCCGGAGACCCTGTGAGCTGGGTCACATTAGGGGCAGGCAGGGGGTGGAAGGGGATGCGAACAGCTGTCACTGGAGAACCATCACAAGTGCTGGAGCTGGTGAGCAGGGCACCTGGAAGAGAGGACAGACAAAGGAGAGAAGCAAAGTGCAGAGGAGAGGAGAGGGGAGAGGATGGTGAGGACAGGAGAGGACAGGAGAGGACAGGAGTGGAGGGGACCTGAGAAACCTACCTGGACAAAGGCAGCATACAGACATCCAGGAAGGCAGGCAGGCATGCAGGCAGCTCTGGCCTGGGCTCCCTGGATCCCGGGCACACCTCCACCTGTCTTCTCTTGGCTGCCAGCCCTGAGGTCCCTCTTCGGTCAGCACTGTCTTCCCATCCTTCCGTCCCTCTGTGCCAGGGCCCAGGCGTCTGGGCGCTGTTGCCTCACCTAGTGGCAGGGCAGTTGGGCTACCCAGTGCCAGTGTGGCCAGCACAGATTGCCAGGGGCTAGGACATCACAGAGGGCTCCTGTGGTTGCTAGGCTACGGGGACCCTGCCCATCCAGTTGACCAGCAGCCATGACCCCCACGCTGAACTTGACCTGAGGGGTGGTGGCCAGCCACCAGAGCCAGAGCCCCAGGGCAAAGCAGGTGCTGGTCGGCCGGGCCAAGGGGCTATGGGCAGATTGGTGTGTGTCTGGGCATGGGGCTGGCATCTGACAGCCCAGGGCTGGGGACCAAGGTCCGCCAGGCCCCTGTCACACCATGTGCACTGACACACAGTCTTGCTGACTGACTGACAGTTCCCGCCCCAGAGATACCCACACCAGGTCCCTGGGTGCCCTGAGCTGCCCCTGAGGGTTGGTGGGTGCCTGCCTGGACACATGCCTCCGTAATGGAGGCCTCTATTAATCCCGTTGCCTACTGACAGCTGCCCTCCTGCCCCTCCTACTCCTCCTCCTCTTCTTCCTCCTCCTCTTCCTCCTCCTCCTCCTACTCCTCCTCCTCCTCCTCCTCCTTCTCCTCCTCCTCCTCTACCTCCTCCTCTTCTTCCTCATCCTCAGAGGGACTCAATCAGGGCCCTTGGCCTAGGCAAGCCAGGGCTGCTGCTCTGGCTGCTGCAGCTTCTATCCAGTGGGTGGGTGCAGGAATCTGTTCCTGTCAGTCCCTGATTCCTGGGACCTTCCATGCCTCCAGCTCCCCCCACTCGCTAGTCCATACCCCTCCTCAAGGATGCCCCCTTTCCCCTTGCCCTCTGTCCCCCAGCTCCCCAACTAACATCTACTGTGTGCTTCCCTGTGCTACTTTACTGCCACCCTGCTTCTGCCCTTCAGCCCTGAGGGCCCAGGGCCAGCCCAGCTGCCATCTCACCATCCAGAGGGGGACCTGCCCTTACCCCCTGCCACCACACCCACACACACAGCCCTGCACACACTCACGGGCTCCCCTGCCTGTAGCCTGCCTCTCAAACAGTCTCCTTCTGCCCCCTAGCCCCCTTACAGCCTGTGCCACGGCCCCCCACAGACACCTGGGCATCAGCAGCGCAGACATGCAAACAGCTCCCCTCACCCCCACTCCATTTGCTCCAAGGTTGTCAAGAGTCTTTTTTTCATGCTGTAGGGGAGGGAGTTGAGACAGTCCAATGTCCTGGGGAGCAAGAACTGCAAACAGTCCATCTACATTGTAACATTTGGGTCTCCTGCCGCCCAATCCCTAGTGTGCTGTGCAGACCTTTGACTGGCAAAAACACCCCATCTGAGCGTGAGATATGGCTGGGCTAGTGGCTCTTTCTGTGGACTAAGAGACAGACAGACAGAGTTTTCAGGTTCAAAACCTATACTTTCCAGAAGATGGTCATTCACTTCCGTTTAAAAAAAAAAAAAAAAAGGCTTTTTATTTTTTTCGCCCTGCCTGGGTAACCTGTCTGCTGCCAGTTTCAAAGTGAAAAAAGGGAAAAATCTTTTTTGGAGGGAAAAGGACCAAAATGCAGGCAGGTGGACTCCGTGGAGGGTGGATGAGGAGTTGCTCCTGCCCTGGCACTAGAGCCCCAGCTGCTGTTCCAGGTGCTCTCTGATACCAGAGATCTCCGTGTGTCGTGTCATGACACTGTCTCCAGCACTGACCCTCAGGATAATGAGGATTCAAAACGAGGCAGGTCATATTGCCTTCAAAAGTAAATCCAGGGAGGTTTGGCGGTATGTCAGAGGGTTAAGGGCTTGTGGCGCTCACGAAAAGGGGACAGGTGGAAGGATCTGGGGTCTGGCCCCCAGACCGCCACCTGCCGGGGAGTCGCTTTACAGGGGGTGAAGCAGGTCTTTAGGAGTTCTATCTTTCTCTCCCACCCTGTATTTCCTCTGCTCTCTCCTTTTGTGTCTGTCAGATGCAAGGTCAGTAACAACAACAACAACAACAACAACAACAACAACAACAACAATAACCACCACAGTGACCAAGCAACAAGGGCAGCGAAAGGGGAACAAATGGAGTGCAGGAGCTGTGGATTATTCGTGGTGCAGGCACTCAGCTGTGGCAATAACCCCTTGAGGCAATCAATCCATAAATGAAGAAGTAATACAGGTAACAGAGACTTATATGTCCCAGTGTGTTTCCACTGAGTTAATGTAAATGCACTTTTAATTACTTCTTCATTTATTTATTACCTTGCCACGAGAATTTCTTTTCATTGCTAAAAAAAAGTGCCCCTTCAAGGGTACCAGGTGGTGCCACACCCAGTTAAGCACTCATGTTACAATGCAGGAGGACTGGGCTTCAACACCCTGGTCCCCACCTGCCAGGGGAAATCTTTACAAGTGGTGCAGAAGTGCTGCAGGTGTTTCTCTCTGTGTCTCAAACTCTCTCTCCCTCCCTTCCCTCTCAATTCCTATCTATTTATTCCAGTGAATAATCAAGAAAATAGAAAGTAATAAAAGAAAAAGGAAAAGGAAATATGCCACGACTTCAAATGGGCTACTCAGGAAAATGCTTTCCTTGTTAAGATCCTCACAGCATTCCATATGCAGAAAGGAAAAGACACCATGTATTTTTTAACACAGATTTTATATTTATTTATTTGTTTATTTATTTAGGTGCTTACTCACTTTTGTTATTGTTGAATTAATGTTTTACATTTGACATTGACTAAGGATCTGACACCAGGGGTCTCCAGTACCCCTAGATGGTACTCTCCCTCTACAAAAACGATCCATTGACCTGTCCATCCATCCATCCACCCATCCATCTATCCATCCATCCATCCATCCATCCATCCAGCAGTCAACCAAGCTAAGTACAAAAGGAGATCTCTCCTTGAATGGTGAAGAGAATCAACGATGCACAGGTAGGTTGCAAAGGGGCCAGTTTGGCTGAATAGGGCAGAGAGGCTGAACCAGGGAATGTGTTGGGTCGTGTGGGTTTGGGTGGAGTGAGCCGGAGACCCTGTGAGCTGGGTCACATTAGGGGCAGGCAGGGGGTGGAAGGGGATGCGAACAGCTGTCACTGGAGAACCATCACAAGTGCTGGAGCTGGTGAGCAGGGCACCTGGAAGAGAGGACAGACAAAGGAGAGAAGCAAAGTGCAGAGGAGAGGAGAGGGGAGAGGATGGTGAGGACAGGAGAGGACAGGAGAGGACAGGAGTGGAGGGGACCTGAGAAACCTACCTGGACAAAGGCAGCATACAGACATCCAGGAAGGCAGGCAGGCATGCAGGCAGCTCTGGCCTGGGTTCCCTGGATCCCGGGCACACCTCCACCTGTCTTCTCTTGGCTGCCAGCCCTGAGGTCCCTCTTCGGTCAGCACTGTCTTCCCATCCTTCCGTCCCTCTGTGCCAGGGCCCAGGCGTCTGGGCGCTGTTGCCTCACCTAGTGGCAGGGCAGTTGGGCTACCCAGTGCCAGTGTGGCCAGCACAGATTGCCAGGGGCTAGGACATCACAGAGGGCTCCTGTGGTTGCTAGGCTACGGGGACCCTGCCCATCCAGTTGACCAGCAGCCATGACCCCCACGCTGAACTTGACCTGAGGGGTGGTGGCCAGCCACCAGAGCCAGAGCCCCAGGGCAAAGCAGGTGCTGGTCGGCCGGGCCAAGGGGCTATGGGCAGATTGGTGTGTGTCTGGGCATGGGGCTGGCATCTGACAGCCCAGGGCTGGGGACCAAGGTCCGCCAGGCCCCTGTCCCACCATGTGCACTGACACACAGTCTTGCTGACTGACTGACAGTTCCCGCCCCAGAGATACCAACACCAGGTCCCTGGGTGCCCTGAGCTGCCCCTGAGGGTTGGTGGGTGCCTGCCTGGACACCTGCCTCCGTAATGGAGGCCTCTATTAATCCCGTTGCCTACTGACAGCTGCCCTCCTGCCCCTCCTACTCCTCCTCCTCTTCTTCCTCCTCCTCTTCCTCCTCCTCCTCCTCCTCCTCCTCTTTCTCCTTCTCCTCCTCTACCTCCTCCTCTTCTTCCTCATCCTCAGAGGGACTCAATCAGGGCCCTTGGCCTAGGCAAGCCAGGGCTGATGCTCTGGCTGCTGCAGCTTCTATCCAGTGGGTGGGTGCAGGAATCTGTTCCTGTCAGTCCCTGATTCCTGGGACCTTCCATGCCTCCAGCTCCCCCCACTCTCTAGTCCATACCCCTCCTCAAGGATGCCCCCTTTCCCCTTGCCCTCTGTCCCCCAGCTCCCCAACTAACATCTACTGTGTGCTTCCCTGTGCTACTTTACTGCCACCCTGCTTCTGCCCTTCAGCCCTGAGGGCCCAGGGCCAGCCCAGCTGCCATCTCACCATCCAGAGGGGGACCTGCCCTTACCCCCTGCCACCACACCCACACACACAGCCCTGCACACACTCACGGGCTCCCCTGCCTGTAGCCTGCCTCTCAAACAGTCTCCTTCTGCCCCCTAGCCCCCTTACAGCCTGTGCCACAGCCCCCCACAGACACCTGGGCATCAGCAGCGCAGACATGCAAACAGCTCCCCTCACCCCCACTCCATTTGCTCCAAGGTTGTCAAGAGTCTTTTTTTCATGCTGTAGGGGAGGGAGTTGAGACAGTCCAATGTCCTGGGGAGCAAGAACTGCAAACAGTCCATCTACATTGTAACATTTGGGTCTCCTGCCGCCCAATCCCTAGTGTGCTGTGCAGACCTTTGACTGGCAAAAATACCCCATCTGAGCGTGAGATATGGCTGGGCTAGTGGCTCTTTCTGTGGACTAAGAGACAGACAGACAGAGTTTTCAGGTTCAAAACCTATACTTTCTAGAAGATGGTCATTCACTTCGGTTTAAAAAAAAAAAAAAAAAAAAGGCTTTTTATTTTTTTCGCCCTGCCTGGGTAACCTGTCTGCTGCCAGTTTCAAAGTGAAAAAAGGGAAAAATCTTTTTTGGAGGGAAAAGGACCAAAATGCAGGCAGGTGGACTCCGTGGAGGGTGGATGAGGAGTTGCTCCTGCCCTGGCACTAGAGCCCCAGCTGCTGTTCCAGGTGCTCTCTGATACCAGAGATCTCCGTGTGTCGTGTCATGACACTGTCTCCAGCACTGACCCTCAGGATAATGAGGATTCAAAACGAGGCAGGTCATATTGCCTTCAAAAGTAAATCCAGGGAGGTTTGGCGGTATGTCAGAGGGTTAAGGGCTTGTGGCGCTCACGAAAAGGGGACAGGTGGAAGGATCTGGGGTCTGGCCCCCAGACCGCCACCTGCCGGGGAGTCGCTTTACAGGGGGTGAAGCAGGTCTTTAGGAGTTCTATCTTTCTCTCCCACCCTGTATTTCCTCTGCTCTCTCCTTTTGTGTCTGTCAGATGCAAGGTCAGTAACAACAACAACAACAACAACAACAACAACAACAATAACCACCACAGTGACCAAGCAACAAGGGCAGTGAAAGGGGAACAAATGGAGTGCAGGAGCTGTGGATTATTCGTGGTGCAGGCACTCAGCTGTGGCAATAACCCCTTGAGGCAATCAATCCATAAATGAAGAAGTAATACAGGTAACAGAGACTTATATGTCCCAGTGTGTTTCCACTGAGTTAATGTAAATGCACTTTTAATTACTTCTTCATTTATTTATTACCTTGCCACGAGAATTTCTTTTCATTGCTAAAAAAAAGTGCCCCTTCAAGGGTACCAGGTGGTGCCACACCCAGTTAAGCACTCATGTTACAATGCAGGAGGACTGGGCTTCAACACCCTGGTCCCCACCTGCCAGGGGAAATCTTTACAAGTGGTGCAGAAGTGCTGCAGGTGTTTCTCTCTGTGTCTCAAACTCTCTCTCCCTCCCTTCCCTCTCAATTCCTATCTATTTATTCCAGTGAATAATCAAGAAAATAGAAAGTAATAAAAGAAAAAGGAAAAGGAAATATGCCACGACTTCAAATGGGCTACTCAGGAAAATGCTTTCCTTGTTAAGATCCTCACAGCATTCCATATGCAGAAAGGAAAAGACACCATGTATTTTTTAACACAGATTTTATATTTATTTATTTGTTTATTTATTTAGGTGCTTACTCACTTTTGTTATTGTTGAATTAAAGTTTTACATTTGACATTGACTAAGGATCTGACACCAGGGGTCTCCAGTACCCCTAGATGGTACTCTCCCTCTACAAAAACGATCCATTGACCTGTCCATCCATCCATCCACCCATCCATCTATCCATCCATCCATCCATCCATCCATCCATCCATCCATCCATCCATCCATCCATCCAGCAGTCAACCAAGCTAAGTACAAAGGGAGATGTCTCCTTGAATGGTGAAGAGAATCAACGATGCACAGGTAGGTTGCAAAGGGGCCAGTTTGGCTGAATAGGGCAGAGAGGCTGAACCAGGGAATGTGTTGGGGCGTGTGGGTTTGGGTGGAGTGAGCCGGAGACCCTGTGAGCTGGGTCACATTAGGGGCAGGCAGGGGGTGGAAGGGGATGCGAACAGCTGTCACTGGAGAACCATCACAGGTGCTGGAGCTGGTGAGCAGGGCACCTGGAAGAGAGGACAGACAAAGGAGAGAAGCAAAGTGCAGAGGAGAGGAGAGGGGAGAGGATGGTGAGGACAGGAGAGGACAGGAGAGGACAGGAGTGGAGGGGACCTGAGAAACCTACCTGGACAAAGGCAGCATACAGACATCCAGGAAGGCAGGCAGGCATGCAGGCAGCTCTGGCCTGGGTTCCCTGGATCCCGGGCACACCTCCACCTGTCTTCTCTTGGCTGCCAGCCCTGAGGTCCCTCTTCGGTCAGCACTGTCTTCCCATCCTTCCGTCCCTCTGTGCCAGGGCCCAGGCGTCTGGGCGCTGTTGCCTCACCTAGTGGCAGGGCAGTTGGGCTACCCAGTGCCAGTGTGGCCAGCACAGATTGCCAGGGGCTAGGACATCACAGAGGGCTCCTGTGGTTGCTAGGCTACGGGGACCCTGCCCATCCAGTTGACCAGCAGCCATGACCCCCACGCTGAACTTGACCTGAGGGGTGGTGGCCAGCCACCAGAGCCAGAGCCCCAGGGCAAAGCAGGTGCTGGTCGGCCGGGCCAAGGGGCTATGGGCAGATTGGTGTGTGTCTGGGCATGGGGCTGGCATCTGACAGCCCAGGGCTGGGGACCAAGGTCCGCCAGGCCCCTGTCCCACCATGTGCACTGACACACAGTCTTGCTGACTGACTGACAGTTCCCGCCCCAGAGATACCCACACCA
Organism: Erinaceus europaeus; assembly: GCF_950295315.1. Lineage (NCBI taxonomy): Eukaryota > Metazoa > Chordata > Mammalia > Eulipotyphla > Erinaceidae > Erinaceus > Erinaceus europaeus. The sequence goes on from NW_026647179.1 coordinate 100,353, forward strand.
GGTCCCTGGGTGCCCTGAGCTGCCCCTGAGGGTTGGTGGGTGCCTGCCTGGACACCTGCCTCCGTAATGGAGGCCTCTATTAATCCCGTTGCCTACTGACAGCTGCCCTCCTGCCCCTCCTACTCCTCCTCCTCTTCTTCCTCCTCCTCTTCCTCCTCCTCCTCCTCCTCCTCTTTCTCCTTCTCCTCCTCTACCTCCTCCTCTTCTTCCTCATCCTCAGAGGGACTCAATCAGGGCCCTTGGCCTAGGCAAGCCAGGGCTGCTGCTCTGGCTGCTGCAGCTTCTATCCAGTGGGTGGGTGCAGGAATCTGTTCCTGTCAGTCCCTGATTCCTGGGACCTTCCATGCCTCCAGCTCCCCCCACTCTCTAGTCCATACCCCTCCTCAAGGATGCCCCCTTTCCCCTTGCCCTCTGTCCCCCAGCTCCCCAACTAACATCTACTGTGTGCTTCCCTGTGCTACTTTACTGCCACCCTGCTTCTGCCCTTCAGCCCTGAGGGCCCAGGGCCAGCCCAGCTGCCATCTCACCATCCAGAGGGGGACCTGCCCTTACCCCCTGCCACCACACCCACACACACAGCCCTGCACACACTCACGGGCTCCCCTGCCTGTAGCCTGCCTCTCAAACAGTCTCCTTCTGCCCCCTAGCCCCCTTACAGCCTGTGCCACAGCCCCCCACAGACACCTGGGCATCAGCAGCGCAGACATGCAAACAGCTCCCCTCACCCCCACTCCATTTGCTCCAAGGTTGTCAAGAGTCTTTTTTTCATGCTGTAGGGGAGGGAGTTGAGACAGTCCAATGTCCTGGGGAGCAAGAACTGCAAACAGTCCATCTACATTGTAACATTTGGGTCTCCTGCCGCCCAATCCCTAGTGTGCTGTGCAGACCTTTGACTGGCAAAAATACCCCATCTGAGCGTGAGATATGGCTGGGCTAGTGGCTCTTTCTGTGGACTAAGAGACAGACAGACAGAGTTTTCAGGTTCAAAACCTATACTTTCCAGAAGATGGTCATTCACTTCGGTTTAAAAAAAAAAAAAAAAAAGGCTTTTTATTTTTTTCGCCCTGCCTGGGTAACCTGTCTGCTGCCAGTTTCAAAGTGAAAAAAGGGAAAAATCTTTTTTGGAGGGAAAAGGACCAAAATGCAGGCAGGTGGACTCCGTGGAGGGTGGATGAGGAGTTGCTCCTGCCCTGGCACTAGAGCCCCAGCTGCTGTTCCAGGTGCTCTCTGATACCAGAGATCTCCGTGTGTCGTGTCATGACACTGTCTCCAGCACTGACCCTCAGGATAATGAGGATTCAAAACGAGGCAGGTCATATTGCCTTCAAAAGTAAATCCAGGGAGGTTTGGCGGTATGTCAGAGGGTTAAGGGCTTGTGGCGCTCACGAAAAGGGGACAGGTGGAAGGATCTGGGGTCTGGCCCCCAGACCGCCACCTGCCGGGGAGTCGCTTTACAGGGGGTGAAGCAGGTCTTTAGGAGTTCTATCTTTCTCTCCCACCCTGTATTTCCTCTGCTCTCTCCTTTTGTGTCTGTCAGATGCAAGGTCAGTAACAACAACAACAACAACAACAACAACAACAACAATAACCACCACAGTGACCAAGCAACAAGGGCAGTGAAAGGGGAACAAATGGAGTGCAGGAGCTGTGGATTATTCGTGGTGCAGGCACTCAGCTGTGGCAATAACCCCTTGAGGCAATCAATCCATAAATGAAGAAGTAATACAGGTAACAGAGACTTATATGTCCCAGTGTGTTTCCACTGAGTTAATGTAAATGCACTTTTAATTACTTCTTCATTTATTTATTACCTTGCCACGAGAATTTCTTTTCATTGCTAAAAAAAAGTGCCCCTTCAAGGGTACCAGGTGGTGCCACACCCAGTTAAGCACTCATGTTACAATGCAGGAGGACTGGGCTTCAACACCCTGGTCCCCACCTGCCAGGGGAAATCTTTACAAGTGGTGCAGAAGTGCTGCAGGTGTTTCTCTCTGTGTCTCAAACTCTCTCTCCCTCCCTTCCCTCTCAATTCCTATCTATTTATTCCAGTGAATAATCAAGAAAATAGAAAGTAATAAAAGAAAAAGGAAAAGGAAATATGCCACGACTTCAAATGGGCTACTCAGGAAAATGCTTTCCTTGTTAAGATCCTCACAGCATTCCATATGCAGAAAGGCAAAGACACCATGTATTTTTTAACACAGATTTTATATTTATTTATTTGTTTATTTATTTAGGTGCTTACTCACTTTTGTTATTGTTGAATTAAAGTTTTACATTTGACATTGACTAAGGATCTGACACCAGGGGTCTCCAGTACCCCTAGATGGTACTCTCCCTCTACAAAAACGATCCATTGACCTGTCCATCCATCCATCCACCCATCCATCTATCCATCCATCCATCCATCCATCCATCCATCCATCCATCCATCCAGCAGTCAACCAAGCTAAGTACAAAGGGAGATGTCTCCTTGAATGGTGAAGAGAATCAACGATGCACAGGTAGGTTGCAAAGGGGCCAGTTTGGCTGAATAGGGCAGAGAGGCTGATCCAGGGAATGTGTTGGGGCGTGTGGGTTTGGGTGGAGTGAGCCGGAGACCCTGTGAGCTGGGTCACATTAGGGGCAGGCAGGGGGTGGAAGGGGATGCGAACAGCTGTCACTGGAGAACCATCACAAGTGCTGGAGCTGGTGAGCAGGGCACCTGGAAGAGAGGACAGACAAAGGAGAGAAGCAAAGTGCAGAGGAGAGGAGAGGGGAGAGGATGGTGAGGACAGGAGAGGACAGGAGAGGACAGGAGTGGAGGGGACCTGAGAAACCTACCTGGACAAAGGCAGCATACAGACATCCAGGAAGGCAGGCAGGCATGCAGGCAGCTCTGGCCTGGGCTCCCTGGATCCCGGGCACACCTCCACCTGTCTTCTCTTGGCTGCCAGCCCTGAGGTCCCTCTTCGGTCAGCACTGTCTTCCCATCCTTCCGTCCCTCTGTGCCAGGGCCCAGGCGTCTGGGCGCTGTTGCCTCACCTAGTGGCAGGGCAGTTGGGCTACCCAGTGCCAGTGTGGCCAGCACAGATTGCCAGGGGCTAGGACATCACAGAGGGCTCCTGTGGTTGCTAGGCTACGGGGACCCTGCCCATCCAGTTGACCAGCAGCCATGACCCCCACGCTGAACTTGACCTGAGGGGTGGTGGCCAGCCACCAGAGCCAGAGCCCCAGGGCAAAGCAGGTGCTGGTCGGCCGGGCCAAGGGGCTATGGGCAGATTGGTGTGTGTCTGGGCATGGGGCTGGCATCTGACAGCCCAGGGCTGGGGACCAAGGTCCGCCAGGCCCCTGTCCCACCATGTGCACTGACACACAGTCTTGCTGACTGACTGACAGTTCCCGCCCCAGAGATACCCACACCAGGTCCCTGGGTGCCCTGAGCTGCCCCTGAGGGTTGGTGGGTGCCTGCCTGGACACCTGCCTCCGTAATGGAGGCCTCTATTAATCCCGTTGCCTACTGACAGCTGCCCTCCTGCCCCTCCTACTCCTCCTCCTCTTCTTCCTCCTCCTCTTCCTCCTCCTCCTCCTACTCCTCCTCCTCCTTCTCCTCCTCCTCTTCTACCTCCTCCTCTTCTTCCTCATCCTCAGAGGGACTCAATCAGGGCCCTTGGCCTAGGCAAGCCAGGGCTGCTGCTCTGGCTGCTGCAGCTTCTATCCAGTGGGTGGGTGCAGGAATCTGTTCCTGTCAGTCCCTGATTCCTGGGACCTTCCATGCCTCCAGCTCCCCCCACTCTCTAGTCCATACCCCTCCTCAAGGATGCCCCCTTTCCCCTTGCCCTCTGTCCCCCAGCTCCCCAACTAACATCTACTGTGTGCTTCCCTGTGCTACTTTACTGCCACCCTGCTTCTGCCCTTCAGCCCTGAGGGCCCAGGGCCAGCCCAGCTGCCATCTCACCATCCAGAGGGGGACCTGCCCTTACCCCCTGCCACCACACCCACACACACAGCCCTGCACACACTCACGGGCTCCCCTGCCTGTAGCCTGCCTCTCAAACAGTCTCCTTCTGCCCCCTAGCCCCCTTACAGCCTGTGCCACGGCCCCCCACAGACACCTGGGCATCAGCAGCGCAGACATGCAAACAGCTCCCCTCACCCCCACTCCATTTGCTCCAAGGTTGTCAAGAGTCTTTTTTTCATGCTGTAGGGGAGGGAGTTGAGACAGTCCAATGTCCTGGGGAGCAAGAACTGCAAACAGTCCATCTACATTGTAACATTTGGGTCTCCTGCCGCCCAATCCCTAGTGTGCTGTGCAGACCTTTGACTGGCAAAAACACCCCATCTGAGCGTGAGATATGGCTGGGCTAGTGGCTCTTTCTGTGGACTAAGAGACAGACAGACAGAGTTTTCAGGTTCAAAACCTATACTTTCCAGAAGATGGTCATTCACTTCGGTTTAAAAAAAAAAAAAAAAAAAAAAAGGCTTTTTATTTTTTTCGCCCTGCCTGGGTAACCTGTCTGCTGCCAGTTTCAAAGTGAAAAAAGGGAAAAATCTTTTTTGGAGGGAAAAGGACCAAAATGCAGGCAGGTGGACTCCGTGGAGGGTGGATGAGGAGTTGCTCCTGCCCTGGCACTAGAGCCCCAGCTGCTGTTCCAGGTGCTCTCTGATACCAGAGATCTCCGTGTGTCGTGTCATGACACTGTCTCCAGCACTGACCCTCAGGATAATGAGGATTCAAAACGAGGCAGGTCATATTGCCTTCAAAAGTAAATCCAGGGAGGTTTGGCGGTATGTCAGAGGGTTAAGGGCTCTTGGCGCTCACGAAAAGGGGACAGGTGGAAGGATCTGGGGTCTGGCCCCCAGACCGCCACCTGCCGGGGAGTCGCTTTACAGGGGGTGAAGCAGGTCTTTAGGAGTTCTATCTTTCTCTCCCACCCTGTATTTCCTCTGCTCTCTCCTTTTGTGTCTGTCAGATGCAAGGTCAGTAACAACAACAACAACAACAACAACAACAACAACAATAACCACCACAGTGACCAAGCAACAAGGGCAGCGAAAGGGGAACAAATGGAGTGCAGGAGCTGTGGATTATTCGTGGTGCAGGCACTCAGCTGTGGCAATAACCCCTTGAGGCAATCAATCCATAAATGAAGAAGTAATACAGGTAACAGAGACTTATATGTCCCAGTGTGTTTCCACTGAGTTAATGTAAATGCACTTTTAATTACTTCTTCATTTATTTATTACCTTGCCACGAGAAATTCTTTTCATTGCTAAAAAAAAGTGCCCCTTCAAGGGTACCAGGTGGTGCCACACCCAGTTAAGCACTCATGTTACAATGCAGGAGGACTGGGCTTCAACACCCTGGTCCCCACCTGCCAGGGGAAATCTTTACAAGTGGTGCAGAAGTGCTGCAGGTGTTTCTCTCTGTGTCTCAAACTCTCTCTCCCTCCCTTCCCTCTCAATTCCTATCTATTTATTCCAGTGAATAATCAAGAAAATAGAAAGTAATAAAAGAAAAAGGAAAAGGAAATATGCCACGACTTCAAATGGGCTACTCAGGAAAATGCTTTCCTTGTTAAGATCCTCACAGCATTCCATATGCAGAAAGGCAAAGACACCATGTATTTTTTAACACAGATTTTATATTTATTTATTTGTTTATTTATTTAGGTGCTTACTCACTTTTGTTATTGTTGAATTAATGTTTTACATTTGACATTGACTAAGGATCTGACACCAGGGTTCTCCAGTACCCCTAGATGGTACTCTCCCTCTACAAAAACGATCCATTGACCTGTCCATCCATCCATCCACCCATCCATCTATCCATCCATCCATCCATCCATCCATCCATCCATCCATCCATCCAGCAGTCAACCAAGCTAAGTACAAAGGGAGATGTCTCCTTGAATGGTGAAGAGAATCAACGATGCACAGGTAGGTTGCAAAGGGGCCAGTTTGGCTGAATAGGGCAGAGAGGCTGAACCAGGGAATGTGTTGGGGCGTGTGGGTTTGGGTGGAGTGAGCCGGAGACCCTGTGAGCTGGGTCACATTAGGGGCAGGCAGGGGGTGGAAGGGGATGCGAACAGCTGTCACTGGAGAACCATCACAAGTGCTGGAGCTGGTGAGCAGGGCACCTGGAAGAGAGGACAGACAAAGGAGAGAAGCAAAGTGCAGAGGAGAGGAGAGGGGAGAGGATGGTGAGGACAGGAGAGGACAGGAGAGGACAGGAGTGGAGGGGACCTGAGAAACCTACCTGGACAAAGGCAGCATACAGACATCCAGGAAGGCAGGCAGGCATGCAGGCAGCTCTGGCCTGGGCTCCCTGGATCCCGGGAACACCTCCACCTGTCTTCTCTTGGCTGCCAGCCCTGAGGTCCCTCTTCGGTCAGCACTGTCTTCCCATCCTTCCTTCCCTCTGTGCCAGGGCCCAGGCCTCTGGGCGCTGTTGCCTCACCTAGTGGCAGGGCAGTTGGGCTACCCAGTGCCAGTGTGGCCAGCACAGATTGCCAGGGGCTAGGACATCACAGAGGGCTCCTGTGGTTGCTAGGCTACGGGGACCCTGCCCATCCAGTTGACCAGCAGCCATGACCCCCACGCTGAACTTGACCTGAGGGGTGGTGGCCAGCCACCAGAGCCAGAGCCCCAGGGCAAAGCAGGTGCTGGTCGGCCGGGCCAAGGGGCTATGGGCAGATTGGTGTGTGTCTGGGCATGGGGCTGGCATCTGACAGCCCAGGGCTGGGGACCAAGGTCCGCCAGGCCCCTGTCCCACCATGTGCACTGACACACAGTCTTGCTGACTGACTGACAGTTCCCGCCCCAGAGATACCCACACCAGGTCCCTGGGTGCCCTGAGCTGCCCCTGAGGGTTGGTGGGTGCCTGCCTGGACACCTGCCTCCATAATGGAGGCCTCTATTAATCCCGTTGCCTACTGACAGCTGCCCTCCTGCCCCTCCTACTCCTCCTCCTCTTCTTCCTCCTCCTCTTCCTCCTCCTCCTCCTCCTCCTCCTCCTTCTCCTCCTCCTCCTCTACCTCCTCCTCTTCTTCCTCATCCTCAGAGGGACTCAATCAGGGCCCTTGGCCTAGGCAAGCCAGGGCTGCTGCTCTGGCTGCTGCAGCTTCTATCCAATGGGTGGGTGCAGGAATCTGTTCCTGTCAGTCCCTGATTCCTGGTACCTTCCATGCCTCCAGCTCCCCCCACTCTCTAGTCCATACCCCTCCTCAAGGATGCCCCCTTTCCCCTTGCCCTCTGTCCCCCAGCTCCCCAACTAACATCTACTGTGTGCTTCCCTGTGCTACTTTACTGCCACCCTGCTTCTGCCCTTCAGCCCTGAGGGCCCAGGGCCAGCCCAGCTGCCATCTCACCATCCAGAGGGGGACCTGCCCTTACCCCCTGCCACCACACCCACACACACAGCCCTGCACACACTCACGGGCTCCCCTGCCTGTAGCCTGCCTCTCAAACAGTCTCCTTCTGCCCCCTAGCCCCCTTACAGCCTGTGCCACGGCCCCCCACAGACACCTGGGCATCAGCAGCGCAGACATGCAAACAGCTCCCCTCACCCCCACTCCATTTGCTCCAAGGTTGTCAAGAGTCTTTTTTTCATGCTGTAGGGGAGGGAGTTGAGACAGTCCAATGTCCTGGGGAGCAAGAACTGCAAACAGTCCATCTACATTGTAACATTTGGGTCTCCTGCCGCCCAATCCCTAGTGTGCTGTGCAGACCTTTGACTGGCAAAAACACCCCATCTGAGCGTGAGATATGGCTGGGCTAGTGGCTCTTTCTGTGGACTAAGAGACAGACAGACAGAGTTTTCAGGTTCAAAACCTATACTTTCCAGAAGATGGTCATTCACTTCCGTTTAAAAAAAAAAAAAAAAAGGCTTTTTATTTTTTTCGCCCTGCCTGGGTAACCTGTCTGCTGCCAGTTTCAAAGTGAAAAAAGGGAAAAATCTTTTTTGGAGGGAAAAGGACCAAAATGCAGGCAGGTGGACTCCGTGGAGGGTGGATGAGGAGTTGCTCCTGCCCTGGCACTAGAGCCCCAGCTGCTGTTCCAGGTGCTCTCTGATACCAGAGATCTCCGTGTGTCGTGTCATGACACTGTCTCCAGCACTGACCCTCAGGATAATGAGGATTCAAAACGAGGCAGGTCATATTGCCTTCAAAAGTAAATCCAGGGAGGTTTGGCGGTATGTCAGAGGGTTAAGGGCTTGTGGCGCTCACGAAAAGGGGACAGGTGGAAGGATCTGTGGTCTGGCCCCCAGACCGCCACCTGCCGGGGAGTTGCTTTACAGGGGGTGAAGCAGGTCTTTAGGAGTTCTATCTTTCTCTCCCACCCTGTATTTCCTCTGCTCTCTCCTTTTGTGTCTGTCAGATGCAAGGTCAGTAACAACAACAACAACAACAACAACAACAACAATAACCACCACAGTGACCAAGCAACAAGGGCAGCGAAAGGGGAACAAATGGAGTGCAGGAGCTGTGGATTATTCGTGGTGCAGGCACTCAGCTGTGGCAATAACCCCTTGAGGCAATCAATCCATAAATGAAGAAGTAATACAGGTAACAGAGACTTATATGTCCCAGTGTGTTTCCACTGAGTTAATGTAAATGCACTTTTAATTACTTCTTCATTTATTTATTACCTTGCCACGAGAATTTCTTTTCATTGCTAAAAAAAAGTGCCCCTTCAAGGGTACCAGGTGGTGCCACACCCAGTTAAGCACTCATGTTACAATGCAGGAGGACTGGGCTTCAACACCCTGGTCCCCACCTGCCAGGGGAAATCTTTACAAGTGGTGCAGAAGTGCTGCAGGTGTTTCTCTCTGTGTCTCAAACTCTCTCTCCCTCCCTTCCCTCTCAATTCCTATCTATTTATTCCAGTGAATAATCAAGAAAATAGAAAGTAATAAAAGAAAAAGGAAAAGGAAATATGCCACGACTTCAAATGGGCTACTCAGGAAAATGCTTTCCTTGTTAAGATCCTCACAGCATTCCATATGCAGAAAGGCAAAGACACCATGTATTTTTTAACACAGATTTTATATTTATTTATTTGTTTATTTATTTAGGTGCTTACTCACTTTTGTTATTGTTGAATTAAAGTTTTACATTTGACATTGACTAAGGATCTGACACCAGGGGTCTCCAGTACCCCTAGATGGTACTCTCCCTCTACAAAAACGATCCATTGACCTGTCCATCCATCCATCCACCCATCCATCTATCCATCCATCCATCCATCCATCCATCCATCCATCCATCCATCCATCCATCCAGCAGTCAACCAAGCTAAGTACAAAGGGAGATGTCTCCTTGAATGGTGAAGAGAATCAACGATGCACAGGTAGGTTGCAAAGGGGCCAGTTTGGCTGAATAGGGCAGAGAGGCTGAACCAGGGAATGTGTTGGGGCGTGTGGGTTTGGGTGGAGTGAGCCGGAGACCCTGTGAGCTGGGTCACATTAGGGGCAGGCAGGGGGTGGAAGGGGATGCGAACAGCTGTCACTGGAGAACCATCACAAGTGCTGGAGCTGGTGAGCAGGGCACCTGGAAGAGAGGACAGACAAAGGAGAGAAGCAAAGTGCAGAGGAGAGGAGAGGGGAGAGGATGGTGAGGACAGGAGAGGACAGGAGAGGACAGGAGTGGAGGGGACCTGAGAAACCTACCTGGACAAAGGCAGCATACAGACATCCAGGAAGGCAGGCAGGCATGCAGGCAGCTCTGGCCTGGGCTCCCTGGATCCCGGGAACACCTCCACCTGTCTTCTCTTGGCTGCCAGCCCTGAGGTCCCTCTTCGGTCAGCACTGTCTTCCCATCCTTCCTTCCCTCTGTGCCAGGGCCCAGGCGTCTGGGCACTGTTGCCTCACCTAGTGGCAGGGCAGTTGGGCTACCCAGTGCCAGTGTGGCCAGCACAGATTGCCAGGGGCTAGGACATCACAGAGGGCTCCTGTGGTTGCTAGGCTACGGGGACCCTGCCCATCCAGTTGACCAGCAGCCATGACCCCCACGCTGAACTTGACCTGAGGGCTGGTGGCCAGCCACCAGAGCCAGAGCCCCAGGGCAAAGCAGGTGCTGGTCGGCCGGGCCAAGGGGCTATGGGCAGATTGGTGTGTGTCTGGGCATGGGGCTGGCATCTGACAGCCCAGGGCTGGGGACCAAGGTCCGCCAGGCCCCTGTCCCACCATGTGCACTGACACACAGTCTTGCTGACTGACTGACAGTTCCCGCCCCAGAGATACCCACACCAGGTCCCTGGGTGCCCTGAGCTGCCCCTGAAGGTTGGTGGGTGCCTGCCTGGACACCTGCCTCCGTAATGGAGGCCTCTATTAATCCCGTTGCCTACTGACAGCTGCCCTCCTGCCCCTCCTACTCCTCCTCCTCTTCTTCCTCCTCCTCTTCCTCCTCCTCCTCCTCCTCCTCCTCCTTCTCCTCCTCCTCCTCTACCTCCTCCTCTTCTTCCTCATCCTCAGAGGGACTCAATCAGGGCCCTTGGCCTAGGCAAGCCAGGGCTGCTGCTCTGGCTGCTGCAGCTTCTATCCAGTGGGTGGGTGCAGGAATCTGTTCCTGTCAGTCCCTGATTCCTGGGACCTTCCATGCCTCCAGCTCCCCCCACTCTCTAGTCCATACCCCTCCTCAAGGATGCCCCCTTTCCCCTTGCCCTCTGTCCCCCAGCTCCCCAACTAACATCTACTGTGTGCTTCCCTGTGCTACTTTACTGCCACCCTGCTTCTGCCCTTCAGCCCTGAGGGCCCAGGGCCAGCCCAGCTGCCATCTCACCATCCAGAGGGGGACCTGCCCTTACCCCCTGCCACCACACCCACACACACAGCCCTGCACACACTCACGGGCTCCCCTGCCTGTAGCCTGCCTCTCAAACAGTCTCCTTCTGCCCCCTAGCCCCCTTACAGCCTGTGCCACGGCCCCCCACAGACACCTGGGCATCAGCAGCGCAGACATGCAAACAGCTCCCCTCACCCCCACTCCATTTGCTCCAAGGTTGTCAAGAGTCTTTTTTTCATGCTGTAGGGGAGGGAGTTGAGACAGTCCAATGTCCTGGGGAGCAAGAACTGCAAACAGTCCATCTACATTGTAACATTTGGGTCTCCTGCCGCCCAATCCCTAGTGTGCTGTGCAGACCTTTGACTGGCAAAAACACCCCATCTGAGCGTGAGATATGGCTGGGCTAGTGGCTCTTTCTGTGGACTAAGAGACAGACAGACAGAGTTTTCAGGTTCAAAACCTATACTTTCCAGAAGATGGTCATTCACTTCGGTTTAAAAAAAAAAAAAAAAAAAAAAAAAAAGGCTTTTTATTTTTTTCGCCCTGCCTGGGTAACCTGTCTGCTGCCAGTTTCAAAGTGAAAAAAGGGAAAAATCTTTTTTGGAGGGAAAAGGACCAAAATGCAGGCAGGTGGACTCCGTGGAGGGTGGATGAGGAGTTGCTCCTGCCCTGGCACTAGAGCCCCAGCTGCTGTTCCAGGTGCTCTCTGATACCAGAGATCTCCGTGTGTCGTGTCATGACACTGTCTCCAGCACTGACCCTCAGGATAATGAGGATTCAAAACGAGGCAGGTCATATTGCCTTCAAAAGTAAATCCAGGGAGGTTTGGCGGTATGTCAGAGGGTTAAGGGCTTGTGGCGCTCACGAAAAGGGGACAGGTGGAAGGATCTGGGGTCTGGCCCCCAGACCGCCACCTGCCGGGGAGTCGCTTTACAGGGGGTGAAGCAGGTCTTTAGGAGTTCTATCTTTCTCTCCCACCCTGTATTTCCTCTGCTCTCTCCTTTTGTGTCTGTCAGATGCAAGGTCAGTAACAACAACAACAACAACAACAACAACAACAACAACAACAACAATAACCACCACAGTGACCAAGCAACAAGGGCAGCGAAAGGGGAACAAATGGAGTGCAGGAGCTGTGGATTATTCGTGGTGCAGGCACTCAGCTGTGGCAATAACCCCTTGAGGCAATCAATCCATAAATGAAGAAGTAATACAGGTAACAGAGACTTATATGTCCCAGTGTGTTTCCACTGAGTTAATGTAAATGCACTTTTAATTACTTCTTCATTTATTTATTACCTTGCCACGAGAATTTCTTTTCATTGCTAAAAAAAAGTGCCCCTTCAAGGGTACCAGGTGGTGCCACACCCAGTTAAGCACTCATGTTACAATGCAGGAGGACTGGGCTTCAACACCCTGGTCCCCACCTGCCAGGGGAAATCTTTACAAGTGGTGCAGAAGTGCTGCAGGTGTTTCTCTCTGTGTCTCAAACTCTCTCTCCCTCCCTTCCCTCTCAATTCCTATCTATTTATTCCAGTGAATAATCAAGAAAATAGAAAGTAATAAAAGAAAAAGGAAAAGGAAATATGCCACGACTTCAAATGGGCTACTCAGGAAAATGCTTTCCTTGTTAAGATCCTCACAGCATTCCATATGCAGAAAGGCAAAGACACCATGTATTTTTTAACACAGATTTTATATTTATTTATTTGTTTATTTATTTAGGTGCTTACTCACTTTTGTTATTGTTGAATTAATGTTTTACATTTGACATTGACTAAGGATCTGACACCAGGGGTCTCCAGTACCCCTAGATGGTACTCTCCCTCTACAAAACCGATCCATTGACCTGTCCATCCATCCATCCACCCATCCATCTATCCATCCATCCATCCATCCATCCATCCATCCATCCATCCATCCATCCATCCAGCAGTCAACCAAGCTAAGTACAAAAGGAGATCTCTCCTTGAATGGTGAAGAGAATCAACGATGCACAGGTAGGTTGCAAAGGGGCCAGTTTGGCTGAATAGGGCAGAGAGGCTGAACCAGGGAATGTGTTGGGGCATGTGGGTTTGGGTGGAGTGAGCCGGAGACCCTGTGAGCTGGGTCACATTAGGGGCAGGCAGGGGGTGGAAGGGGATGCGAACAGCTGTCACTGGAGAACCATCACAAGTGCTGGAGCTGGTGAGCAGGGCACCTGGAAGAGAGGACAGACAAAGGAGAGAAGCAAAGTGCAGAGGAGAGGAGAGGGGAGAGGATGGTGAGGACAGGAGAGGACAGGAGAGGACAGGAGTGGAGGGGACCTGAGAAAGCTACCTGGACAAAGGCAGCATACAGACATCCAGGAAGGCAGGCAGGCATGCAGGCAGCTCTGGCCTGGGCTCCCTGGATCCCGGGCACACCTCCACCTGTCTTCTCTTGGCTGCCAGCCCTGAGGTCCCTCTTCGGTCAGCACTGTCTTCCCATCCTTCCGTCCCTCTGTGCCAGGGCCCAGGCGTCTGGGCGCTGTTGCCTCACCTAGTGGCAGGGCAGTTGGGCTACCCAGTGCCAGTGTGGCCAGCACAGATTGCCAGGGGCTAGGACATCACAGAGGGCTCCTGTGGTTGCTAGGCTACGGGGACCCTGCCCATCCAGTTGACCAGCAGCCATGACCCCCACGCTGAACTTGACCTGAGGGGTGGTGGCCAGCCACCAGAGCCAGAGCCCCAGGGCAAAGCAGGTGCTGGTCGGCCGGGCCAAGGGGCTATGGGCAGATTGGTGTGTGTCTGGGCATGGGGCTGGCATCTGACAGCCCAGGGCTGGGGACCAAGGTCCGCCAGGCCCCTGTCCCACCATGTGCACTGACACACAGTCTTGCTGACTGACTGACAGTTCCCGCCCCAGAGATACCCACACCAGGTCCCTGGGTGCCCTGAGCTGCCCCTGAGGGTTGGTGGGTGCCTGCCTGGACACCTGCCTCCGTAATGGAGGCCTCTATTAATCCCGTTGCCTACTGACAGCTGCCCTCCTGCCCCTCCTACTCCTCCTCCTCTTCTTCCTCCTCCTCTTCCTCCTCCTCCTCCTCCTCCTCCTCCTTCTCCTCCTCCTCCTCTACCTCCTCCTCTTCTTCCTCATCCTCAGAGGGACTCAATCAGGGCCCTTGGCCTAGGCAAGCCAGGGCTGCTGCTCTGGCTGCTGCAGCTTCTATCCAGTGGGTGGGTGCAGGAATCTGTTCCTGTCAGTCCCTGATTCCTGGGACCTTCCATGCCTCCAGCTCCCCCCACTCTCTAGTCCATACCCCTCCTCAAGGATGCCCCCTTTCCCCTTGCCCTCTGTCCCCCAGCTCCCCAACTAACATCTACTGTGTGCTTCCCTGTGCTACTTTACTGCCACCCTGCTTCTGCCCTTCAGCCCTGAGGGCCCAGGGCCAGCCCAGCTGCCATCTCACCATCCAGAGGGGGACCTGCCCTTACCCCCTGCCACCACACCCACACACACAGCCCTGCACACACTCACGGGCTCCCCTGCCTGTAGCCTGCCTCTCAAACAGTCTCCTTCTGCCCCCTAGCCCCCTTACAGCCTGTGCCACGGCCCCCCACAGACACCTGGGCATCAGCAGCGCAGACATGCAAACAGCTCCCCTCACCCCCACTCCATTTGCTCCAAGGTTGTCAAGAGTCTTTTTTTCATGCTGTAGGGGAGGGAGTTGAGACAGTCCAATGTCCTGGGGAGCAAGAACTGCAAACAGTCCATCTACATTGTAACATTTGGGTCTCCTGCCGCCCAATCCCTAGTGTGCTGTGCAGACCTTTGACTGGCAAAAACACCCCATCTGAGCGTGAGATATGGCTGGGCTAGTGGCTCTTTCTGTGGACTAAGAGACAGACAGACAGAGTTTTCAGGTTCAAAACCTATACTTTCGAGAAGATGGTCATTCACTTCGGTTTAAAAAAAAAAAAAAAAAAAGGCTTTTTATTTTTTTCGCCCTGCCTGGGTAACCTGTCTGCTGCCAGTTTCAAAGTGAAAAAAGGGAAAAATCTTTTTTGGAGGGAAAAGGACCAAAATGCAGGCAGGTGGACTCCGTGGAGGGTGGATGAGGAGTTGCTCCTGCCCTGGCACTAGAGCCCCAGCTGCTGTTCCAGGTGCTCTCTGATACCAGAGATCTCCGTGTGTCGTGTCATGACACTGTCTCCAGCACTGACCCTCAGGATAATGAGGATTCAAAACGAGGCAGGTCATATTGCCTTCAAAAGTAAATCCAGGGAGGTTTGGCGGTATGTCAGAGGGTTAAGGGCTTGTGGCGCTCACGAAAAGGGGACAGGTGGAAGGATCTGGGGTCTGGCCCCCAGACCGCCACCTGCCGGGGAGTCGCTTTACAGGGGGTGAAGCAGGTCTTTAGGAGTTCTATCTTTCTCTCCCACCCTGTATTTCCTCTGCTCTCTCCTTTTGTGCCTGTCAGATGCAAGGTCAGTAACAACAACAACAACAACAACAACAACAACAACAACAATAACCACCACAGTGACCAAGCAACAAGGGCAGCGAAAGGGGAACAAATGGAGTGCAGGAGCTGTGGATTATTCGTGGTGCAGGCACTCAGCTGTGGCAATAACCCCTTGAGGCAATCAATCCATAAATGAAGAAGTAATACAGGTAACAGAGACTTATATGTCCCAGTGTGTTTCCACTGAGTTAATGTAAATGCACTTTTAATTACTTCTTCATTTATTTATTACCTTGCCACGAGAATTTCTTTTCATTGCTAAAAAAAAGTGCCCCTTCAAGGGTACCAGGTGGTGCCACACCCAGTTAAGCACTCATGTTACAATGCAGGAGGACTGGGCTTCAACACCCTGGTCCCCACCTGCCAGGGGAAATCTTTACAAGTGGTGCAGAAGTGCTGCAGGTGTTTCTCTCTGTGTCTCAAACTCTCTCTCCCTCCCTTCCCTCTCAATTCCTATCTATTTATTCCAGTGAATAATCAAGAAAATAGAAAGTAATAAAAGAAAAAGGAAAAGGAAATATGCCACGACTTCAAATGGGCTACTCAGGAAAATGCTTTCCTTGTTAAGATCCTCACAGCATTCCATATGCAGAAAGGCAAAGACACCATGTATTTTTTAACACAGATTTTATATTTATTTATTTGTTTATTTATTTAGGTGCTTACTCACTTTTGTTATTGTTGAATTAATGTTTTACATTTGACATTGACTAAGGATCTGACACCAGGGGTCTCCAGTACCCCTAGATGGTACTCTCCCTCTACAAAAACGATCCATTGACCTGTCCATCCATCCATCCACCCATCCATCTATCCATCCATCCATCCATCCATCCATCCATCCATCCATCCATCCAGCAGTCAACCAAGCTAAGTACAAAGGGAGATGTCTCCTTGAATGGTGAAGAGAATCAACGATGCACAGGTAGGTTGCAAAGGGGCCAGTTTGGCTGAATAGGGCAGAGAGGCTGAACCAGGGAATGTGTTGGGGCGTGTGGGTTTGGGTGGAGTGAGCCGGAGACCCTGTGAGCTGGGTCACATTAGGGGCAGGCAGGGGGTGGAAGGGGATGCGAACAGCTGTCACTGGAGAACCATCACAAGTGCTGGAGCTGGTGAGCAGGGCACCTGGAAGAGAGGACAGACAAAGGAGAGAAGCAAAGTGCAGAGGAGAGGAGAGGGGAGAGGATGGTGAGGACAGGAGAGGACAGGAGAGGACAGGAGTGGAGGGGACCTGAGAAACCTACCTGGACAAAGGCAGCATACAGACATCCAGGAAGGCAGGCAGGCATGCAGGCAGCTCTGGCCTGGGCTCCCTGGATCCCGGGCACACCTCCACCTGTCTTCTCTTGGCTGCCAGCCCTGAGGTCCCTCTTCGGTCAGCACTGTCTTCCCATCCTTCCGTCCCTCTGTGCCAGGGCCCAGGCGTCTGGGCGCTGTTGCCTCACCTAGTGGCAGGGCAGTTGGGCTACCCAGTGCCAGTGTGGCCAGCACAGATTGCCAGGGGCTAGGACATCACAGAGGGCTCCTGTGGTTGCTAGGCTACGGGGACCCTGCCCATCCAGTTGACCAGCAGCCATGACCCCCACGCTGAACTTGACCTGAGGGGTGGTGGCCAGCCACCAGAGCCAGAGCCCCAGGGCAAAGCAGGTGCTGGTCGGCCGGGCCAAGGGGCTATGGGCAGATTGGTGTGTGTCTGGGCATGGGGCTGGCATCTGACAGCCCAGGGCTGGGGACCAAGGTCCGCCAGGCCCCTGTCCCACCATGTGCACTGACACACAGTCTTGCTGACTGACTGACAGTTCCCGCCCCAGAGATACCCACACCAGGTCCCTGGGTGCCCTGAGCTGCCCCTGAGGGTTGGTGGGTGCCTGCCTGGACACATGCCTCCGTAATGGAGGCCTCTATTAATCCCGTTGCCTACTGACAGCTGCCCTCCTGCCCCTCCTACTCCTCCTCCTCTTCTTCCTCCTCCTCTTCCTCCTCCTCCTCCTCCTCCTCCTCCTCCTCCTTCTCCTCCTCCTCCTCTACCTCCTCCTCTTCTTCCTCATCCTCAGAGGGACTCAATCAGGGCCCTTGGCCTAGGCAAGCCAGGGCTGCTGCTCTGGCTGCTGCAGCTTCTATCCAGTGGGTGGGTGCAGGAATCTGTTCCTGTCAGTCCCTGATTCCTGGGACCTTCCATGCCTCCAGCTCCCCCCACTCTCTAGTCCATACCCCTCCTCAAGGATGCCCCCTTTCCCCTTGCCCTCTGTCCCCCAGCTCCCCAACTAACATCTACTGTGTGCTTCCCTGTGCTACTTTACTGCCACCCTGCTTCTGCCCTTCAGCCCTGAGGGCCCAGGGCCAGCCCAGCTGCCATCTCACCATCCAGAGGGGGACCTGCCCTTACCCCCTGCCACCACACCCACACACACAGCCCTGCACACACTCACGGGCTCCCCTGCCTGTAGCCTGCCTCTCAAACAGTCTCCTTCTGCCCCCTAGCCCCCTTACAGCCTGTGCCACGGCCCCCCACAGACACCTGGGCATCAGCAGCGCAGACATGCAAACAGCTCCCCTCACCCCCACTCCATTTGCTCCAAGGTTGTCAAGAGTCTTTTTTTCATGCTGTAGGGGAGGGAGTTGAGACAGTCCAATGTCCTGGGGAGCAAGAACTGCAAACAGTCCATCTACATTGTAACATTTGGGTCTCCTGCCGCCCAATCCCTAGTGTGCTGTGCAGACCTTTGACTGGCAAAAACACCCCATCTGAGCGTGAGATATGGCTGGGCTAGTGGCTCTTTCTGTGGACTAAGAGACAGACAGACAGAGTTTTCAGGTTCAAAACCTATACTTTCCAGAAGATGGTCATTCACTTCCGTTTAAAAAAAAAAAAAAAAAGGCTTTTTATTTTTTTCGCCCTGCCTGGGTAACCTGTCTGCTGCCAGTTTCAAAGTGAAAAAAGGGAAAAATCTTTTTTGGAGGGAAAAGGACCAAAATGCAGGCAGGTGGACTCCGTGGAGGGTGGATGAGGAGTTGCTCCTGCCCTGGCACTAGAGCCCCAGCTGCTGTTCCAGGTGCTCTCTGATACCAGAGATCTCCGTGTGTCGTGTCATGACACTGTCTCCAGCACTGACCCTCAGGATAATGAGGATTCAAAACGAGGCAGGTCATATTGCCTTCAAAAGTAAATCCAGGGAGGTTTGGCGGTATGTCAGAGGGTTAAGGGCTTGTGGCGCTCACGAAAAGGGGACAGGTGGAAGGATCTGGGGTCTGGCCCCCAGACCGCCACCTGCCGGGGAGTCGCTTTACAGGGGGTGAAGCAGGTCTTTAGGAGTTCTATCTTTCTCTCCCACCCTGTATTTCCTCTGCTCTCTCCTTTTGTGTCTGTCAGACGCAAGGTCAGTAACAACAACAACAACAACAACAACAATAACCACCACAGTGACCAAGCAACAAGGGCAGCGAAAGGGGAACAAATGGAGTGCAGGAGCTGTGGATTATTCGTGGTGCAGGCACTCAGCTGTGGCAATAACCCCTTGAGGCAATCAATCCATAAATGAAGAAGTAATACAGGTAACAGAGACTTATATGTCCCAGTGTGTTTCCACTGAGTTAATGTAAATGCACTTTTAATTACTTCTTCATTTATTTATTACCTTGCCACGAGAATTTCTTTTCATTGCTAAAAAAAAGTGCCCCTTCAAGGGTACCAGGTGGTGCCACACCCAGTTAAGCACTCATGTTACAATGCAGGAGGACTGGGCTTCAACACCCTGGTCCCCACCTGCCAGGGGAAATCTTTACAAGTGGTGCAGAAGTGCTGCAGGTGTTTCTCTCTGTGTCTCAAACTCTCTCTCCCTCCCTTCCCTCTCAATTCCTATCTATTTATTCCAGTGAATAATCAAGAAAATAGAAAGTAATAAAAGAAAAAGGAAAAGGAAATATGCCACGACTTCAAATGGGCTACTCAGGAAAATGCTTTCCTTGTTAAGATCCTCACAGCATTCCATATGCAGAAAGGCAAAGACACCATGTATTTTTTAACACAGATTTTATATTTATTTATTTGTTTATTTATTTAGGTGCTTACTCACTTTTGTTATTGTTGAATTAATGTTTTACATTTGACATTGACTAAGGATCTGACACCAGGGGTCTCCAGTACCCCTAGATGGTACTCTCCCTCTACAAAAACGATCCATTGACCTGTCCATCCATCCATCCACCCATCCATCTATCCATCCATCCATCCATCCATCCATCCATCCATCCATCCAGCAGTCAACCAAGCTAAGTACAAAAGGAGATCTCTCCTTGAATGGTGAAGAGAATCAACGATGCACAGGTAGGTTGCAAAGGGGCCAGTTTGGCTGAATAGGGCAGAGAGGCTGAACCAGGGAATGTGTTGGGGCGTGTGGGTTTGGGTGGAGTGAGCCGGAGACCCTGTGAGCTGGGTCACATTAGGGGCAGGCAGGGGGTGGAAGGGGATGCGAACAGCTGTCACTGGAGAACCATCACAAGTTCTGGAGCTGGTGAGCAGGGCACCTGGAAGAGAGGACAGACAAAGGAGAGAAGCAAAGTGCAGAGGAGAGGAGAGGGGAGAGGATGGTGAGGACAGGAGAGGACAGGAGAGGACAGGAGTGGAGGGGACCTGAGAAACCTACCTGGACAAAGGCAGCATACAGACATCCAGGAAGGCAGGCAGGCATGCAGGCAGCTCTGGCCTGGGTTCCCTGGATCCCGGGCACACCTCCACCTGTCTTCTCTTGGCTGCCAGCCCTGAGGTCCCTCTTCGGTCAGCACTGTCTTCCCATCCTTCCGTCCCTCTGTGCCAGGGCCCAGGCGTCTGGGCGCTGTTGCCTCACCTAGTGGCAGGGCAGTTGGGCTACCCAGTGCCAGTGTGGCCAGCACAGATTGCCAGGGGCTAGGACATCACAGAGGGCTCCTGTGGTTGCTAGGCTACGGGGACCCTGCCCATCCAGTTGACCAGCAGCCATGACCCCCACGCTGAACTTGACCTGAGGGGTGGTGGCCAGCCACCAGAGCCAGAGCCCCAGGGCAAAGCAGGTGCTGGTCGGCCGGGCCAAGGGGCTATGGGCAGATTGGTGTGTGTCTGGGCATGGGGCTGGCATCTGACAGCCCAGGGCTGGGGACCAAGGTCCGCCAGGCCCCTGTCCCACCATGTGCACTGACACACAGTCTTGCTGACTGACTGACAGTTCCCGCCCCAGAGATACCCACACCAGGTCCCTGGGTGCCCTGAGCTGCCCCTGAGGGTTGGTGGGTGCCTGCCTGGACACCTGCCTCCGTAATGGAGGCCTCTATTAATCCCGTTGCCTACTGACAGCTGCCCTCCTGCCCCTCCTACTCCTCCTCCTCTTCTTCCTCCTCCTCTTCCTCCTCCTCCTCCTCCTCCTCCTCCTCCTTCTCCTCCTCCTCCTCTACCTCCTCCTCTTCTTCCTCATCCTCAGAGGGACTCAATCAGGGCCCTTGGCCTAGGCAAGCCAGGGCTGCTGCTCTGGCTGCTGCAGCTTCTATCCAGTGGGTGGGTGCAGGAATCTGTTCCTGTCAGTCCCTGATTCCTGGGACCTTCCATGCCTCCAGCTCCCCCCACTCTCTAGTCCATACCCCTCCTCAAGGATGCCCCCTTTCCCCTTGCCCTCTGTCCCCCAGCTCCCCAACTAACATCTACTGTGTGCTTCCCTGTGCTACTTTACTGCCACCCTGCTTCTGCCCTTCAGCCCTGAGGGCCCAGGGCCAGCCCAGCTGCCATCTCACCATCCAGAGGGGGACCTGCCCTTACCCCCTGCCACCACACCCACACACACAGCCCTGCACACACTCACGGGCTCCCCTGCCTGTAGCCTGCCTCTCAAACAGTCTCCTTCTGCCCCCTAGCCCCCTTACAGCCTGTGCCACGGCCCCCCACAGACACCTGGGCATCAGCAGCGCAGACATGCAAACAGCTCCCCTCACCCCCACTCCATTTGCTCCAAGGTTGTCAAGAGTCTTTTTTTCATGCTGTAGGGGAGGGAGTTGAGACAGTCCAATGTCCTGGGGAGCAAGAACTGCAAACAGTCCATCTACATTGTAACATTTGGGTCTCCTGCCGCCCAATCCCTAGTGTGCTGTGCAGACCTTTGACTGGCAAAAACACCCCATCTGAGCGTGAGATATGGCTGGGCTAGTGGCTCTTTCTGTGGACTAAGAGACAGACAGACAGAGTTTTCAGGTTCAAAACCTATACTTTCCAGAAGATGGTCATTCACTTCGGTTTAAAAAAAAAAAAAAAAAAAAAAAAAAAGGCTTTTTATTTTTTTCGCCCTGCCTGGGTAACCTGTCTGCTGCCAGTTTCAAAGTGAAAAAAGGGAAAAATCTTTTTTGGAGGGAAAAGGACCAAAATGCAGGCAGGTGGACTCCGTGGAGGGTGGATGAGGAGTTGCTCCTGCCCTGGCACTAGAGCCCCAGCTGCTGTTCCAGGTGCTCTCTGATACCAGAGATCTCCGTGTGTCGTGTCATGACACTGTCTCCAGCACTGACCCTCAGGATAATGAGGATTCAAAACGAGGCAGGTCATATTGCCTTCAAAAGTAAATCCAGGGAGGTTTGGCGGTATGTCAGAGGGTTAAGGGCTTGTGGCGCTCACGAAAAGGGGACAGGTGGAAGGATCTGGGGTCTGGCCCCCAGACCGCCACCTGCCGGGGAGTCGCTTTACAGGGGGTGAAGCAGGTCTTTAGGAGTTCTATCTTTCTCTCCCACCCTGTATTTCCTCTGCTCTCTCCTTTTGTGTCTGTCAGATGCAAGGTCAGTAACAACAACAACAACAACAACAACAACAACAACAATAACCACCACAGTGACCAAGCAACAAGGGCAGTGAAAGGGGAACAAATGGAGTGCAGGAGCTGTGGATTATTCGTGGTGCAGGCACTCAGCTGTGGCAATAACCCCTTGAGGCAATCAATCCATAAATGAAGAAGGTAACAGAGACTTATATGTCCCAGTGTGTTTCCACTGAGTTAATGTAAATGCACTTTTAATTACTTCTTCATTTATTTATTACCTTGCCACGAGAATTTCTTTTCATTGCTAAAAAAAAGTGCCCCTTCAAGGGTACCAGGTGGTGCCACACCCAGTTAAGCACTCATGTTACAATGCAGGAGGACTGGGCTTCAACACCCTGGTCCCCACCTGCCAGGGGAAATCTTTACAAGTGGTGCAGAAGTGCTGCAGGTGTTTCTCTCTGTGTCTCAAACTCTCTCTCCCTCCCTTCCCTCTCAATTCCTATCTATTTATTCCAGTGAATAATCAAGAAAATAGAAAGTAATAAAAGAAAAAGGAAAAGGAAATATGCCACGACTTCAAATGGGCTACTCAGGAAAATGCTTTCCTTGTTAAGATCCTCACAGCATTCCATATGCAGAAAGGCAAAGACACCATGTATTTTTTAACACAGATTTTATATTTATTTATTTGTTTATTTATTTAGGTGCTTACTCACTTTTGTTATTGTTGAATTAAAGTTTTACATTTGACATTGACTAAGGATCTGACACCAGGGGTCTCCAGTACCCCTAGATGGTACTCTCCCTCTACAAAAACGATCCATTGACCTGTCCATCCATCCATCCACCCATCCATCTATCCATCCATCCATCCATCCATCCATCCATCCATCCATCCATCCATCCATCCAGCAGTCAACCAAGCTAAGTACAAAGGGAGATGTCTCCTTGAATGGTGAAGAGAATCAACGATGCACAGGTAGGTTGCAAAGGGGCCAGTTTGGCTGAATAGGGCAGAGAGGCTGAACCAGGGAATGTGTTGGGGCGTGTGGGTTTGGGTGGAGTGAGCCGGAGACCCTGTGAGCTGGGTCACATTAGGGGCAGGCAGGGGGTGGAAGGGGATGCGAACAGCTGTCACTGGAGAACCATCACAAGTGCTGGAGCTGGTGAGCAGGGCACCTGGAAGAGAGGACAGACAAAGGAGAGAAGCAAAGTGCAGAGGAGAGGAGAGGGGAGAGGATGGTGAGGACAGGAGAGGACAGGAGAGGACAGGAGTGGAGGGGACCTGAGAAACCTACCTGGACAAAGGCAGCATACAGACATCCAGGAAGGCAGGCAGGCATGCAGGCAGCTCTGGCCTGGGCTCCCTGGATCCCGGGCACACCTCCACCTGTCTTCTCTTGGCTGCCAGCCCTGAGGTCCCTCTTCGGTCAGCACTGTCTTCCCATCCTTCCGTCCCTCTGTGCCAGGGCCCAGGCGTCTGGGCGCTGTTGCCTCACCTAGTGGCAGGGCAGTTGGGCTACCCAGTGCCAGTGTGGCCAGCACAGATTGCCAGGGGCTAGGACATCACAGAGGGCTCCTGTGGTTGCTAGGCTACGGGGACCCTGCCCATCCAGTTGACCAGCAGCCATGACCCCCACGCTGAACTTGACCTGAGGGGTGGTGGCCAGCCACCAGAGCCAGAGCCCCAGGGCAAAGCAGGTGCTGGTCGGCCGGGCCAAGGGGCTATGGGCAGATTGGTGTGTGTCTGGGCATGGGGCTGGCATCTGACAGCCCAGGGCTGGGGACCAAGGTCCGCCAGGCCCCTGTCCCACCATGTGCACTGACACACAGTCTTGCTGACTGACTGACAGTTCCCGCCCCAGAGATACCCACACCAGGTCCCTGGGTGCCCTGAGCTGCCCCTGAGGGTTGGTGGGTGCCTGCCTGGACACCTGCCTCCGTAATGGAGGCCTCTATTAATCCCGTTGCCTACTGACAGCTGCCCTCCTGCCCCTCCTACTCCTCCTCCTCTTCTTCCTCCTCCTCTTCCTCCTCCTCCTCCTCCTCCTCCTCCTTCTCCTCCTCCTCCTCTACCTCCTCCTCTTCTTCCTCATCCTCAGAGGGACTCAATCAGGGCCCTTGGCCTAGGCAAGCCAGGGCTGCTGCTCTGGCTGCTGCAGCTTCTATCCAGTGGGTGGGTGCAGGAATCTGTTCCTGTCAGTCCCTGATTCCTGGGACCTTCCATGCCTCCAGCTCCCCCCACTCTCTAGTCCATACCCCTCCTCAAGGATGCCCCCTTTCCCCTTGCCCTCTGTCCCCCAGCTCCCCAACTAACATCTACTGTGTGCTTCCCTGTGCTACTTTACTGCCACCCTGCTTCTGCCCTTCAGCCCTGAGGGCCCAGGGCCAGCCCAGCTGCCATCTCACCATCCAGAGGGGGACCTGCCCTTACCCCCTGCCACCACACCCACACACACAGCCCTGCACACACTCACGGGCTCCCCTGCCTGTAGCCTGCCTCTCAAACAGTCTCCTTCTGCCCCCTAGCCCCCTTACAGCCTGTGCCACGGCCCCCCACAGACACCTGGGCATCAGCAGCGCAGACATGCAAACAGCTCCCCTCACCCCCACTCCATTTGCTCCAAGGTTGTCAAGAGTCTTTTTTTCATGCTGTAGGGGAGGGAGTTGAGACAGTCCAATGTCCTGGGGAGCAAGAACTGCAAACAGTCCATCTACATTGTAACATTTGGGTCTCCTGCCGCCCAATCCCTAGTGTGCTGTGCAGACCTTTGACTGGCAAAAACACCCCATCTGAGCGTGAGATATGGCTGGGCTAGTGGCTCTTTCTGTGGACTAAGAGACAGACAGACAGAGTTTTCAGGTTCAAAACCTATACTTTCCAGAAGATGGTCATTCACTTCGGTTTAAAAAAAAAAAAAAAAAAAAAAGGCTTTTTATTTTTTTCGCCCTGCCTGGGTAACCTGTCTGCTGCCAGTTTCAAAGTGAAAAAAGGGAAAAATCTTTTTTGGAGGGAAAAGGACCAAAATGCAGGCAGGTGGACTCCGTGGAGGGTGGATGAGGAGTTGCTCCTGCCCTGGCACTAGAGCCCCAGCTGCTGTTCCAGGTGCTCTCTGATACCAGAGATCTCCGTGTGTCGTGTCATGACACTGTCTCCAGCACTGACCCTCAGGATAATGAGGATTCAAAACGAGGCAGGTCATATTGCCTTCAAAAGTAAATCCAGGGAGGTTTGGCGGTATGTCAGAGGGTTAAGGGCTTGTGGCGCTCACGAAAAGGGGACAGGTGGAAGGATCTGGGGTCTGGCCCCCAGACCGCCACCTGCCGGGGAGTCGCTTTACAGGGGGTGAAGCAGGTCTTTAGGAGTTCTATCTTTCTCTCCCACCCTGTATTTCCTCTGCTCTCTCCTTTTGTGCCTGTCAGATGCAAGGTCAGTAACAACAACAACAACAACAACAACAACAACAACAACAATAACCACCACAGTGACCAAGCAACAAGGGCAGCGAAAGGGGAACAAATGGAGTGCAGGAGCTGTGGATTATTCGTGGTGCAGGCACTCAGCTGTGGCAATAACCCCTTGAGGCAATCAATCCATAAATGAAGAAGTAATACAGGTAACAGAGACTTATATGTCCCAGTGTGTTTCCACTGAGTTAATGTAAATGCACTTTTAATTACTTCTTCATTTATTTATTACCTTGCCACGAGAATTTCTTTTCATTGCTAAAAAAAAGTGCCCCTTCAAGGGTACCAGGTGGTGCCACACCCAGTTAAGCACTCATGTTACAATGCAGGAGGACTGGGCTTCAACACCCTGGTCCCCACCTGCCAGGGGAAATCTTTACAAGTGGTGCAGAAGTGCTGCAGGTGTTTCTCTCTGTGTCTCAAACTCTCTCTCCCTCCCTTCCCTCTCAATTCCTATCTATTTATTCCAGTGAATAATCAAGAAAATAGAAAGTAATAAAAGAAAAAGGAAAAGGAAATATGCCACGACTTCAAATGGGCTACTCAGGAAAATGCTTTCCTTGTTAAGATCCTCACAGCATTCCATATGCAGAAAGGCAAAGACACCATGTATTTTTTAACACAGATTTTATATTTATTTATTTGTTTATTTATTTAGGTGCTTACTCACTTTTGTTATTGTTGAATTAATGTTTTACATTTGACATTGACTAAGGATCTGACACCAGGGGTCTCCAGTACCCCTAGATGGTACTCTCCCTCTACAAAAACGATCCATTGACCTGTCCATCCATCCATCCACCCATCCATCTATCCATCCATCCATCCATCCATCCATCCATCCATCCATCCATCCAGCAGTCAACCAAGCTAAGTACAAAAGGAGATCTCTCCTTGAATGGTGAAGAGAATCAACGATGCACAGGTAGGTTGCAAAGGGGCCAGTTTGGCTGAATAGGGCAGAGAGGCTGAACCAGGGAATGTGTTGGGGCGTGTGGGTTTGGGTGGAGTGAGCCGGAGACCCTGTGAGCTGGGTCACATTAGGGGCAGGCAGGGGGTGGAAGGGGATGCGAACAGCTGTCACTGGAGAACCATCACAAGTGCTGGAGCTGGTGAGCAGGGCACCTGGAAGAGAGGACAGACAAAGGAGAGAAGCAAAGTGCAGAGGAGAGGAGAGGGGAGAGGATGGTGAGGACAGGAGAGGACAGGAGAGGACAGGAGTGGAGGGGACCTGAGAAACCTACCTGGACAAAGGCAGCATACAGACATCCAGGAAGGCAGGCAGGCATGCAGGCAGCTCTGGCCTGGGCTCCCTGGATCCCGGGCACACCTCCACCTGTCTTCTCTTGGCTGCCAGCCCTGAGGTCCCTCTTCGGTCAGCACTGTCTTCCCATCCTTCCGTCCCTCTGTGCCAGGGCCCAGGCGTCTGGGCGCTGTTGCCTCACCTAGTGGCAGGGCAGTTGGGCTACCCAGTGCCAGTGTGGCCAGCACAGATTGCCAGGGGCTAGGACATCACAGAGGGCTCCTGTGGTTGCTAGGCTACGGGGACCCTGCCCATCCAGTTGACCAGCAGCCATGACCCCCACGCTGAACTTGACCTGAGGGGTGGTGGCCAGCCACCAGAGCCAGAGCCCCAGGGCAAAGCAGGTGCTGGTCGGCCGGGCCAAGGGGCTATGGGCAGATTGGTGTGTGTCTGGGCATGGGGCTGGCATCTGACAGCCCAGGGCTGGGGACCAAGGTCCGCCAGGCCCCTGTCCCACCATGTGCACTGACACACAGTCTTGCTGACTGACTGACAGTTCCCGCCCCAGAGATACCCACACCAGGTCCCTGGGTGCCCTGAGCTGCCCCTGAGGGTTGGTGGGTGCCTGCCTGGACACATGCCTCCGTAATGGAGGCCTCTATTAATCCCGTTGCCTACTGACAGCTGCCCTCCTGCCCCTCCTACTCCTCCTCCTCTTCTTCCTCCTCCTCTTCCTCCTCCTCCTCCTACTCCTCCTCCTCCTCCTCCTCCTTCTCCTCCTCCTCCTCTACCTCCTCCTCTTCTTCCTCATCCTCAGAGGGACTCAATCAGGGCCCTTGGCCTAGGCAAGCCAGGGCTGCTGCTCTGGCTGCTGCAGCTTCTATCCAGTGGGTGGGTGCAGGAATCTGTTCCTGTCAGTCCCTGATTCCTGGGACCTTCCATGCCTCCAGCTCCCCCCACTCTCTAGTCCATACCCCTCCTCAAGGATGCCCCCTTTCCCCTTGCCCTCTGTCCCCCAGCTCCCCAACTAACATCTACTGTGTGCTTCCCTGTGCTACTTTACTGCCACCCTGCTTCTGCCCTTCAGCCCTGAGGGCCCAGGGCCAGCCCAGCTGCCATCTCACCATCCAGAGGGGGACCTGCCCTTACCCCCTGCCACCACACCCACACACACAGCCCTGCACACACTCACGGGCTCCCCTGCCTGTAGCCTGCCTCTCAAACAGTCTCCTTCTGCCCCCTAGCCCCCTTACAGCCTGTGCCACGGCCCCCCACAGACACCTGGGCATCAGCAGCGCAGACATGCAAACAGCTCCCCTCACCCCCACTCCATTTGCTCCAAGGTTGTCAAGAGTCTTTTTTTCATGCTGTAGGGGAGGGAGTTGAGACAGTCCAATGTCCTGGGGAGCAAGAACTGCAAACAGTCCATCTACATTGTAACATTTGGGTCTCCTGCCGCCCAATCCCTAGTGTGCTGTGCAGACCTTTGACTGGCAAAAACACCCCATCTGAGCGTGAGATATGGCTGGGCTAGTGGCTCTTTCTGTGGACTAAGAGACAGACAGACAGAGTTTTCAGGTTCAAAACCTATACTTTCCAGAAGATGGTCATTCACTTCGGTTTAAAAAAAAAAAAAAAAAAAAAAAAAGGCTTTTTATTTTTTTCGCCCTGCCTGGGTAACCTGTCTGCTGCCAGTTTCAAAGTGAAAAAAGGGAAAAATCTTTTTTGGAGGGAAAAGGACCAAAATGCAGGCAGGTGGACTCCGTGGAGGGTGGATGAGGAGTTGCTCCTGCCCTGGCACTAGAGCCCCAGCTGCTGTTCCAGGTGCTCTCTGATACCAGAGATCTCCGTGTGTCGTGTCATGACACTGTCTCCAGCACTGACCCTCAGGATAATGAGGATTCAAAACGAGGCAGGTCATATTGCCTTCAAAAGTAAATCCAGGGAGGTTTGGCGGTATGTCAGAGGGTTAAGGGCTTGTGGCGCTCACGAAAAGGGGACAGGTGGAAGGATCTGGGGTCTGGCCCCCAGACCGCCACCTGCCGGGGAGTCGCTTTACAGGGGGTGAAGCAGGTCTTTAGGAGTTCTATCTTTCTCTCCCACCCTGTATTTCCTCTGCTCTCTCCTTTTGTGTCTGTCAGACGCAAGGTCAGTAACAACAACAACAACAACAACAACAATAACCACCACAGTGACCAAGCAACAAGGGCAGCGAAAGGGGAACAAATGGAGTGCAGGAGCTGTGGATTATTCGTGGTGCAGGCACTCAGCTGTGGCAATAACCCCTTGAGGCAATCAATCCATAAATGAAGAAGTAATACAGGTAACAGAGACTTATATGTCCCAGTGTGTTTCCACTGAGTTAATGTAAATGCACTTTTAATTACTTCTTCATTTATTTATTACCTTGCCACGAGAATTTCTTTTCATTGCTAAAAAAAAGTGCCCCTTCAAGGGTACCAGGTGGTGCCACACCCAGTTAAGCACTCATGTTACAATGCAGGAGGACTGGGCTTCAACACCCTGGTCCCCACCTGCCAGGGGAAATCTTTACAAGTGGTGCAGAAGTGCTGCAGGTGTTTCTCTCTGTGTCTCAAACTCTCTCTCCCTCCCTTCCCTCTCAATTCCTATCTATTTATTCCAGTGAATAATCAAGAAAATAGAAAGTAATAAAAGAAAAAGGAAAAGGAAATATGCCACGACTTCAAATGGGCTACTCAGGAAAATGCTTTCCTTGTTAAGATCCTCACAGCATTCCATATGCAGAAAGGCAAAGACACCATGTATTTTTTAACACAGATTTTATATTTATTTATTTGTTTATTTATTTAGGTGCTTACTCACTTTTGTTATTGTTGAATTAATGTTTTACATTTGACATTGACTAAGGATCTGACACCAGGGGTCTCCAGTACCCCTAGATGGTACTCTCCCTCTACAAAAACGATCCATTGACCTGTCCATCCATCCATCCACCCATCCATCTATCCATCCATCCATCCATCCATCCATCCATCCATCCAGCAGTCAACCAAGCTAAGTACAAAAGGAGATCTCTCCTTGAATGGTGAAGAGAATCAACGATGCACAGGTAGGTTGCAAAGGGGCCAGTTTGGCTGAATAGGGCAGAGAGGCTGAACCAGGGAATGTGTTGGGGCGTGTGGGTTTGGGTGGAGTGAGCCGGAGACCCTGTGAGCTGGGTCACATTAGGGGCAGGCAGGGGGTGGAAGGGGATGCGAACAGCTGTCACTGGAGAACCATCACAAGTTCTGGAGCTGGTGAGCAGGGCACCTGGAAGAGAGGACAGACAAAGGAGAGAAGCAAAGTGCAGAGGAGAGGAGAGGGGAGAGGATGGTGAGGACAGGAGAGGACAGGAGAGGACAGGAGTGGAGGGGACCTGAGAAACCTACCTGGACAAAGGCAGCATACAGACATCCAGGAAGGCAGGCAGGCATGCAGGCAGCTCTGGCCTGGGTTCCCTGGATCCCGGG
Source organism: Erinaceus europaeus (assembly GCF_950295315.1). Classification (NCBI taxonomy): domain Eukaryota; kingdom Metazoa; phylum Chordata; class Mammalia; order Eulipotyphla; family Erinaceidae; genus Erinaceus; species Erinaceus europaeus. The sequence continues at coordinate 130,568 of NW_026647179.1, forward strand.
CACACCTCCACCTGTCTTCTCTTGGCTGCCAGCCCTGAGGTCCCTCTTCGGTCAGCACTGTCTTCCCATCCTTCCGTCCCTCTGTGCCAGGGCCCAGGCGTCTGGGCGCTGTTGCCTCACCTAGTGGCAGGGCAGTTGGGCTACCCAGTGCCAGTGTGGCCAGCACAGATTGCCAGGGGCTAGGACATCACAGAGGGCTCCTGTGGTTGCTAGGCTACGGGGACCCTGCCCATCCAGTTGACCAGCAGCCATGACCCCCACGCTGAACTTGACCTGAGGGGTGGTGGCCAGCCACCAGAGCCAGAGCCCCAGGGCAAAGCAGGTGCTGGTCGGCCGGGCCAAGGGGCTATGGGCAGATTGGTGTGTGTCTGGGCATGGGGCTGGCATCTGACAGCCCAGGGCTGGGGACCAAGGTCCGCCAGGCCCCTGTCCCACCATGTGCACTGACACACAGTCTTGCTGACTGACTGACAGTTCCCGCCCCAGAGATACCCACACCAGGTCCCTGGGTGCCCTGAGCTGCCCCTGAGGGTTGGTGGGTGCCTGCCTGGACACCTGCGTCCGTAATGGAGGCCTCTATTAATCCCGTTGCCTACTGACAGCTGCCCTCCTGCCCCTCCTACTCCTCCTCCTCTTCTTCCTCCTCCTCTTCCTCCTCCTCCTCCTCCTCCTCTTTCTCCTTCTCCTCCTCTACCTCCTCCTCTTCTTCCTCATCCTCAGAGGGACTCAATCAGGGCCCTTGGCCTAGGCAAGCCAGGGCTGCTGCTCTGGCTGCTGCAGCTTCTATCCAGTGGGTGGGTGCAGGAATCTGTTCCTGTCAGTCCCTGATTCCTGGGACCTTCCATGCCTCCAGCTCCCCCCACTCTCTAGTCCATACCCCTCCTCAAGGATGCCCCCTTTCCCCTTGCCCTCTGTCCCCCAGCTCCCCAACTAACATCTACTGTGTGCTTCCCTGTGCTACTTTACTGCCACCCTGCTTCTGCCCTTCAGCCCTGAGGGCCCAGGGCCAGCCCAGCTGCCATCTCACCATCCAGAGGGGGACCTGCCCTTACCCCCTGCCACCACACCCACACACACAGCCCTGCACACACTCACGGGCTCCCCTGCCTGTAGCCTGCCTCTCAAACAGTCTCCTTCTGCCCCCTAGCCCCCTTACAGCCTGTGCCACAGCCCCCCACAGACACCTGGGCATCAGCAGCGCAGACATGCAAACAGCTCCCCTCACCCCCACTCCATTTGCTCCAAGGTTGTCAAGAGTCTTTTTTTCATGCTGTAGGGGAGGGAGTTGAGACAGTCCAATGTCCTGGGGAGCAAGAACTGCAAACAGTCCATCTACATTGTAACATTTGGGTCTCCTGCCGCCCAATCCCTAGTGTGCTGTGCAGACCTTTGACTGGCAAAAACACCCCATCTGAGCGTGAGATATGGCTGGGCTAGTGGCTCTTTCTGTGGACTAAGAGACAGACAGACAGAGTTTTCAGGTTCAAAACCTATACTTTCCAGAAGATGGTCATTCACTTCGGTTTAAAAAAAAAAAAAAAAAAAAAAAAAGGCTTTTTATTTTTTTCGCCCTGCCTGGGTAACCTGTCTGCTGCCAGTTTCAAAGTGAAAAAAGGGAAAAATCTTTTTTGGAGGGAAAAGGACCAAAATGCAGGCAGGTGGACTCCGTGGAGGGTGGATGAGGAGTTGCTCCTGCCCTGGCACTAGAGCCCCAGCTGCTGTTCCAGGTGCTCTCTGATACCAGAGATCTCCGTGTGTCGTGTCATGACACTGTCTCCAGCACTGACCCTCAGGATAATGAGGATTCAAAACGAGGCAGGTCATATTGCCTTCAAAAGTAAATCCAGGGAGGTTTGGCGGTATGTCAGAGGGTTAAGGGCTTGTGGCGCTCACGAAAAGGGGACAGGTGGAAGGATCTGGGGTCTGGCCCCCAGACCGCCACCTGCCGGGGAGTCGCTTTACAGGGGGTGAAGCAGGTCTTTAGGAGTTCTATCTTTCTCTCCCACCCTGTATTTCCTCTGCTCTCTCCTTTTGTGTCTGTCAGATGCAAGGTCAGTAACAACAACAACAACAACAACAACAACAACAACAATAACCACCACAGTGACCAAGCAACAAGGGCAGTGAAAGGGGAACAAATGGAGTGCAGGAGCTGTGGATTATTCGTGGCACAGGCACTCAGCTGTGGCAATAACCCCTTGAGGCAATCAATCCATAAATGAAGAAGTAATACAGGTAACAGAGACTTATATGTCCCAGTGTGTTTCCACTGAGTTAATGTAAATGCACTTTTAATTACTTCTTCATTTATTTATTACCTTGCCACGAGAATTTCTTTTCATTGCTAAAAAAAAGTGCCCCTTCAAGGGTACCAGGTGGTGCCACACCCAGTTAAGCACTCATGTTACAATGCAGGAGGACTGGGCTTCAACACCCTGGTCCCCACCTGCCAGGGGAAATCTTTACAAGTGGTGCAGAAGTGCTGCAGGTGTTTCTCTCTGTGTCTCAAACTCTCTCTCCCTCCCTTCCCTCTCAATTCCTATCTATTTATTCCAGTGAATAATCAAGAAAATAGAAAGTAATAAAAGAAAAAGGAAAAGGAAATATGCCACGACTTCAAATGGGCTACTCAGGAAAATGCTTTCCTTGTTAAGATCCTCACAGCATTCCATATGCAGAAAGGCAAAGACACCATGTATTTTTTAACACAGATTTTATATTTATTTATTTGTTTATTTATTTAGGTGCTTACTCACTTTTGTTATTGTTGAATTAAAGTTTTACATTTGACATTGACTAAGGATCTGACACCAGGGGTCTCCAGTACCCCTAGATGGTACTCTCCCTCTACAAAAACGATCCATTGACCTGTCCATCCATCCATCCACCCATCCATCTATCCATCCATCCATCCATCCATCCATCCATCCATCCATCCATCCAGCAGTCAACCAAGCTAAGTACAAAGGGAGATGTCTCCTTGAATGGTGAAGAGAATCAACGATGCACAGGTAGGTTGCAAAGGGGCCAGTTTGGCTGAATAGGGCAGAGAGGCTGAACCAGGGAATGTGTTGGGGCGTGTGGGTTTGGGTGGAGTGAGCCGGAGACCCTGTGAGCTGGGTCACATTAGGGGCAGGCAGGGGGTGGAAGGGGATGCGAACAGCTGTCACTGGAGAACCATCACAAGTGCTGGAGCTGGTGAGCAGGGCACCTGGAAGAGAGGACAGACAAAGGAGAGAAGCAAAGTGCAGAGGAGAGGAGAGGGGAGAGGATGGTGAGGACAGGAGAGGACAGGAGAGGACAGGAGTGGAGGGGACCTGAGAAACCTACCTGGACAAAGGCAGCATACAGACATCCAGGAAGGCAGGCAGGCATGCAGGCAGCTCTGGCCTGGGCTCCCTGGATCCCGGGCACACCTCCACCTGTCTTCTCTTGGCTGCCAGCCCTGAGGTCCCTCTTCGGTCAGCACTGTCTTCCCATCCTTCCGTCCCTCTGTGCCAGGGCCCAGGCGTCTGGGCGCTGTTGCCTCACCTAGTGGCAGGGCAGTTGGGCTACCCAGTGCCAGTGTGGCCAGCACAGATTGCCAGGGGCTAGGACATCACAGAGGGCTCCTGTGGTTGCTAGGCTACGGGGACCCTGCCCATCCAGTTGACCAGCAGCCATGACCCCCACGCTGAACTTGACCTGAGGGGTGGTGGCCAGCCACCAGAGCCAGAGCCCCAGGGCAAAGCAGGTGCTGGTCGGCCGGGCCAAGGGGCTATGGGCAGATTGGTGTGTGTCTGGGCATGGGGCTGGCATCTGACAGCCCAGGGCTGGGGACCAAGGTCCGCCAGGCCCCTGTCCCACCATGTGCACTGACACACAGTCTTGCTGACTGACTGACAGTTCCCGCCCCAGAGATACCCACACCAGGTCCCTGGGTGCCCTGAGCTGCCCCTGAGGGTTGGTGGGTGCCTGCCTGGACACATGCCTCCGTAATGGAGGCCTCTATTAATCCCGTTGCCTACTGACAGCTGCCCTCCTGCCCCTCCTACTCCTCCTCCTCTTCTTCCTCCTCCTCTTCCTCCTCCTCCTCCTCCTCCTCCTCCTCCTTCTCCTCCTCCTCCTCTACCTCCTCCTCTTCTTCCTCATCCTCAGAGGGACTCAATCAGGGCCCTTGGCCTAGGCAAGCCAGGGCTGCTGCTCTGGCTGCTGCAGCTTCTATCCAGTGGGTGGGTGCAGGAATCTGTTCCTGTCAGTCCCTGATTCCTGGGACCTTCCATGCCTCCAGCTCCCCCCACTCTCTAGTCCATACCCCTCCTCAAGGATGCCCCCTTTCCCCTTGCCCTCTGTCCCCCAGCTCCCCAACTAACATCTACTGTGTGCTTCCCTGTGCTACTTTACTGCCACCCTGCTTCTGCCCTTCAGCCCTGAGGGCCCAGGGCCAGCCCAGCTGCCATCTCACCATCCAGAGGGGGACCTGCCCTTACCCCCTGCCACCACACCCACACACACAGCCCTGCACACACTCACGGGCTCCCCTGCCTGTAGCCTGCCTCTCAAACAGTCTCCTTCTGCCCCCTAGCCCCCTTACAGCCTGTGCCACGGCCCCCCACAGACACCTGGGCATCAGCAGCGCAGACATGCAAACAGCTCCCCTCACCCCCACTCCATTTGCTCCAAGGTTGTCAAGAGTCTTTTTTTCATGCTGTAGGGGAGGGAGTTGAGACAGTCCAATGTCCTGGGGAGCAAGAACTGCAAACAGTCCATCTACATTGTAACATTTGGGTCTCCTGCCGCCCAATCCCTAGTGTGCTGTGCAGACCTTTGACTGGCAAACACACCCCATCTGAGCGTGAGATATGGCTGGGCTAGTGGCTCTTTCTGTGGACTAAGAGACAGACAGACAGAGTTTTCAGGTTCAAAACCTATACTTTCCAGAAGATGGTCATTCACTTCCGTTTAAAAAAAAAAAAAAAAAGGCTTTTTATTTTTTTCGCCCTGCCTGGGTAACCTGTCTGCTGCCAGTTTCAAAGTGAAAAAAGGGAAAAATCTTTTTTGGAGGGAAAAGGACCAAAATGCAGGCAGGTGGACTCCGTGGAGGGTGGATGAGGAGTTGCTCCTGCCCTGGCACTAGAGCCCCAGCTGCTGTTCCAGGTGCTCTCTGATACCAGAGATCTCCGTGTGTCGTGTCATGACACTGTCTCCAGCACTGACCCTCAGGATAATGAGGATTCAAAACGAGGCAGGTCATATTGCCTTCAAAAGTAAATCCAGGGAGGTTTGGCGGTATGTCAGAGGGTTAAGGGCTTGTGGCGCTCACGAAAAGGGGACAGGTGGAAGGATCTGGGGTCTGGCCCCCAGACCGCCACCTGCCGGGGAGTCGCTTTACAGGGGGTGAAGCAGGTCTTTAGGAGTTCTATCTTTCTCTCCCACCCTGTATTTCCTCTGCTCTCTCCTTTTGTGTCTGTCAGATGCAAGGTCAGTAACAACAACAACAACAACAACAACAACAACAACAATAACCACCACAGTGACCAAGCAACAAGGGCAGCGAAAGGGGAACAAATGGAGTGCAGGAGCTGTGGATTATTCGTGGTGCAGGCACTCAGCTGTGGCAATAACCCCTTGAGGCAATCAATCCATAAATGAAGAAGTAATACAGGTAACAGAGACTTATATGTCCCAGTGTGTTTCCACTGAGTTAATGTAAATGCACTTTTAATTACTTCTTCATTTATTTATTACCTTGCCACGAGAATTTCTTTTCATTGCTAAAAAAAAGTGCCCCTTCAAGGGTACCAGGTGGTGCCACACCCAGTTAAGCACTCATGTTACAATGCAGGAGGACTGGGCTTCAACACCCTGGTCCCCACCTGCCAGGGGAAATCTTTACAAGTGGTGCAGAAGTGCTGCAGGTGTTTCTCTCTGTGTCTCAAACTCTCTCTCCCTCCCTTCCCTCTCAATTCCTATCTATTTATTCCAGTGAATAATCAAGAAAATAGAAAGTAATAAAAGAAAAAGGAAAAGGAAATATGCCACGACTTCAAATGGGCTACTCAGGAAAATGCTTTCCTTGTTAAGATCCTCACAGCATTCCATATGCAGAAAGGCAAAGACACCATGTATTTTTTAACACAGATTTTATATTTATTTATTTGTTTATTTATTTAGGTGCTTACTCACTTTTGTTATTGTTGAATTAATGTTTTACATTTGACATTGACTAAGGATCTGACACCAGGGGTCTCCAGTACCCCTAGATGGTACTCTCCCTCTACAAAAACGATCCATTGACCTGTCCATCCATCCATCCACCCATCCATCTATCCATCCATCCATCCATCCATCCATCCATCCATCCATCCATCCATCCAGCAGTCAACCAAGCTAAGTACAAAAGGAGATCTCTCCTTGAATGGTGAAGAGAATCAACGATGCACAGGTAGGTTGCAAAGGGGCCAGTTTGGCTGAATAGGGCAGAGAGGCTGAACCAGGGAATGTGTTGGGGCATGTGGGTTTGGGTGGAGTGAGCCGGAGACCCTGTGAGCTGGGTCACATTAGGGGCAGGCAGGGGGTGGAAGGGGATGCGAACAGCTGTCACTGGAGAACCATCACAAGTGCTGGAGCTGGTGAGCAGGGCACCTGGAAGAGAGGACAGACAAAGGAGAGAAGCAAAGTGCAGAGGAGAGGAGAGGGGAGAGGATGGTGAGGACAGGAGAGGACAGGAGAGGACAGGAGTGGAGGGGACCTGAGAAACCTACCTGGACAAAGGCAGCATACAGACATCCAGGAAGGCAGGCAGGCATGCAGGCAGCTCTGGCCTGGGCTCCCTGGATCCCGGGCACACCTCCACCTGTCTTCTCTTGGCTGCCAGCCCTGAGGTCCCTCTTCGGTCAGCACTGTCTTCCCATCCTTCCGTCCCTCTGTGCCAGGGCCCAGGCGTCTGGGCGCTGTTGCCTCACCTAGTGGCAGGGCAGTTGGGCTACCCAGTGCCAGTGTGGCCAGCACAGATTGCCAGGGGCTAGGACATCACAGAGGGCTCCTGTGGTTGCTAGGCTACGGGGACCCTGCCCATCCAGTTGACCAGCAGCCATGACCCCCACGCTGAACTTGACCTGAGGGGTGGTGGCCAGCCACCAGAGCCAGAGCCCCAGGGCAAAGCAGGTGCTGGTCGGCCGGGCCAAGGGGCTATGGGCAGATTGGTGTGTGTCTGGGCATGGGGCTGGCATCTGACAGCCCAGGGCTGGGGACCAAGGTCCGCCAGGCCCCTGTCCCACCATGTGCACTGACACACAGTCTTGCTGACTGACTGACAGTTCCCGCCCCAGAGATACCCACACCAGGTCCCTGGGTGCCCTGAGCTGCCCCTGAGGGTTGGTGGGTGCCTGCCTGGACACCTGCCTCCGTAATGGAGGCCTCTATTAATCCCGTTGCCTACTGACAGCTGCCCTCCTGCCCCTCCTACTCCTCCTCCTCTTCTTCCTCCTCCTCTTCCTCCTCCTCCTCCTCCTCCTCCTCCTTCTCCTCCTCCTCTACCTCCTCCTCTTCTTCCTCATCCTCAGAGGGACTCAATCAGGGCCCTTGGCCTAGGCAAGCCAGGGCTGCTGCTCTGGCTGCTGCAGCTTCTATCCAGTGGGTGGGTGCAGGAATCTGTTCCTGTCAGTCCCTGATTCCTGGGACCTTCCATGCCTCCAGCTCCCCCCACTCTCTAGTCCATACCCCTCCTCAAGGATGCCCCCTTTCCCCTTGCCCTCTGTCCCCCAGCTCCCCAACTAACATCTACTGTGTGCTTCCCTGTGCTACTTTACTGCCACCCTGCTTCTGCCCTTCAGCCCTGAGGGCCCAGGGCCAGCCCAGCTGCCATCTCACCATCCAGAGGGGGACCTGCCCTTACCCCCTGCCACCACACCCACACACACAGCCCTGCACACACTCACGGGCTCCCCTGCCTGTAGCCTGCCTCTCAAACAGTCTCCTTCTGCCCCCTAGCCCCCTTACAGCCTGTGCCACGGCCCCCCACAGACACCTGGGCATCAGCAGCGCAGACATGCAAACAGCTCCCCTCACCCCCACTCCATTTGCTCCAAGGTTGTCAAGAGTCTTTTTTTCATGCTGTAGGGGAGGGAGTTGAGACAGTCCAATGTCCTGGGGAGCAAGAACTGCAAACAGTCCATCTACATTGTAACATTTGGGTCTCCTGCCGCCCAATCCCTAGTGTGCTGTGCAGACCTTTGACTGGCAAAAACACCCCATCTGAGCGTGAGATATGGCTGGGCTAGTGGCTCTTTCTGTGGACTAAGAGACAGACAGACAGAGTTTTCAGGTTCAAAACCTATACTTTCCAGAAGATGGTCATTCACTTCGGTTTAAAAAAAAAAAAAAAAAAAAAAAAAGGCTTTTTATTTTTTTCGCCCTGCCTGGGTAACCTGTCTGCTGCCAGTTTCAAAGTGAAAAAAGGGAAAAATCTTTTTTGGAGGGAAAAGGACCAAAATGCAGGCAGGTGGACTCCGTGGAGGGTGGATGAGGAGTTGCTCCTGCCCTGGCACTAGAGCCCCAGCTGCTGTTCCAGGTGCTCTCTGATACCAGAGATCTCCGTGTGTCGTGTCATGACACTGTCTCCAGCACTGACCCTCAGGATAATGAGGATTCAAAACGAGGCAGGTCATATTGCCTTCAAAAGTAAATCCAGGGAGGTTTGGCGGTATGTCAGAGGGTTAAGGGCTTGTGGCGCTCACGAAAAGGGGACAGGTGGAAGGATCTGGGGTCTGGCCCCCAGACCGCCACCTGCCGGGGAGTCGCTTTACAGGGGGTGAAGCAGGTCTTTAGGAGTTCTATCTTTCTCTCCCACCCTGTATTTCCTCTGCTCTCTCCTTTTGTGCCTGTCAGATGCAAGGTCAGTAACAACAACAACAACAACAACAACAACAACAACAACAACAATAACCACCACAGTGACCAAGCAACAAGGGCAGCGAAAGGGGAACAAATGGAGTGCAGGAGCTGTGGATTATTCGTGGTGCAGGCACTCAGCTGTGGCAATAACCCCTTGAGGCAATCAATCCATAAATGAAGAAGTAATACAGGTAACAGAGACTTATATGTCCCAGTGTGTTTCCACTGAGTTAATGTAAATGCACTTTTAATTACTTCTTCATTTATTTATTACCTTGCCACGAGAATTTCTTTTCATTGCTAAAAAAAAGTGCCCCTTCAAGGGTACCAGGTGGTGCCACACCCAGTTAAGCACTCATGTTACAATGCAGGAGGACTGGGCTTCAACACCCTGGTCCCCACCTGCCAGGGGAAATCTTTACAAGTGGTGCAGAAGTGCTGCAGGTGTTTCTCTCTGTGTCTCAAACTCTCTCTCCCTCCCTTCCCTCTCAATTCCTATCTATTTATTCCAGTGAATAATCAAGAAAATAGAAAGTAATAAAAGAAAAAGGAAAAGGAAATATGCCACGACTTCAAATGGGCTACTCAGGAAAATGCTTTCCTTGTTAAGATCCTCACAGCATTCCATATGCAGAAAGGCAAAGACACCATGTATTTTTTAACACAGATTTTATATTTATTTATTTGTTTATTTATTTAGGTGCTTACTCACTTTTGTTATTGTTGAATTAATGTTTTACATTTGACATTGACTAAGGATCTGACACCAGGGGTCTCCAGTACCCCTAGATGGTACTCTCCCTCTACAAAAACGATCCATTGACCTGTCCATCCATCCATCCACCCATCCATCTATCCATCCATCCATCCATCCATCCATCCATCCATCCATCCATCCATCCAGCAGTCAACCAAGCTAAGTACAAAAGGAGATCTCTCCTTGAATGGTGAAGAGAATCAACGATGCACAGGTAGGTTGCAAAGGGGCCAGTTTGGCTGAATAGGGCAGAGAGGCTGAACCAGGGAATGTGTTGGGGCGTGTGGGTTTGGGTGGAGTGAGCCGGAGACCCTGTGAGCTGGGTCACATTAGGGGCAGGCAGGGGGTGGAAGGGGATGCGAACAGCTGTCACTGGAGAACCATCACAAGTGCTGGAGCTGGTGAGCAGGGCACCTGGAAGAGAGGACAGACAAAGGAGAGAAGCAAAGTGCAGAGGAGAGGAGAGGGGAGAGGATGGTGAGGACAGGAGAGGACAGGAGAGGACAGGAGTGGAGGGGACCTGAGAAACCTACCTGGACAAAGGCAGCATACAGACATCCAGGAAGGCAGGCAGGCATGCAGGCAGCTCTGGCCTGGGCTCCCTGGATCCCGGGCACACCTCCACCTGTCTTCTCTTGGCTGCCAGCCCTGAGGTCCCTCTTCGGTCAGCACTGTCTTCCCATCCTTCCGTCCCTCTGTGCCAGGGCCCAGGCGTCTGGGCGCTGTTGCCTCACCTAGTGGCAGGGCAGTTGGGCTACCCAGTGCCAGTGTGGCCAGCACAGATTGCCAGGGGCTAGGACATCACAGAGGGCTCCTGTGGTTGCTAGGCTACGGGGACCCTGCCCATCCAGTTGACCAGCAGCCATGACCCCCACGCTGAACTTGACCTGAGGGGTGGTGGCCAGCCACCAGAGCCAGAGCCCCAGGGCAAAGCAGGTGCTGGTTGGCCGGGCCAAGGGGCTATGGGCAGATTGGTGTGTGTCTGGGCATGGGGCTGGCATCTGACAGCCCAGGGCTGGGGACCAAGGTCCGCCAGGCCCCTGTCCCACCATGTGCACTGACACACAGTCTTGCTGACTGACTGACAGTTCCCGCCCCAGAGATACCCACACCAGGTCCCTGGGTGCCCTGAGCTGCCCCTGAGGGTTGGTGGGTGCCTGCCTGGACACCTGCCTCCGTAATGGAGGCCTCTATTAATCCCGTTGCCTACTGACAGCTGCCCTCCTGCCCCTCCTACTCCTCCTCCTCTTCTTCCTCCTCCTCTTCCTCCTCCTCCTCCTCCTCCTCCTCCTTCTCCTCCTCCTCCTCTACCTCCTCCTCTTCTTCCTCATCCTCAGAGGGACTCAATCAGGGCCCTTGGCCTAGGCAAGCCAGGGCTGCTGCTCTGGCTGCTGCAGCTTCTATCCAGTGGGTGGGTGCAGGAATCTGTTCCTGTCAGTCCCTGATTCCTGGGACCTTCCATGCCTCCAGCTCCCCCCACTCTCTAGTCCATACCCCTCCTCAAGGATGCCCCCTTTCCCCTTGCCCTCTGTCCCCCAGCTCCCCAACTAACATCTACTGTGTGCTTCCCTGTGCTACTTTACTGCCACCCTGCTTCTGCCCTTCAGCCCTGAGGGCCCAGGGCCAGCCCAGCTGCCATCTCACCATCCAGAGGGGGACCTGCCCTTACCCCCTGCCACCACACCCACACACACAGCCCTGCACACACTCACGGGCTCCCCTGCCTGTAGCCTGCCTCTCAAACAGTCTCCTTCTGCCCCCTAGCCCCCTTACAGCCTGTGCCACGGCCCCCCACAGACACCTGGGCATCAGCAGCGCAGACATGCAAACAGCTCCCCTCACCCCCACTCCATTTGCTCCAAGGTTGTCAAGAGTCTTTTTTTCATGCTGTAGGGGAGGGAGTTGAGACAGTCCAATGTCCTGGGGAGCAAGAACTGCAAACAGTCCATCTACATTGTAACATTTGGGTCTCCTGCCGCCCAATCCCTAGTGTGCTGTGCAGACCTTTGACTGGCAAAAACACCCCATCTGAGCGTGAGATATGGCTGGGCTAGTGGCTCTTTCTGTGGACTAAGAGACAGACAGACAGAGTTTTCAGGTTCAAAACCTATACTTTCCAGAAGATGGTCATTCACTTCGGTTTAAAAAAAAAAAAAAAAAAAAAAGGCTTTTTATTTTTTTCGCCCTGCCTGGGTAACCTGTCTGCTGCCAGTTTCAAAGTGAAAAAAGGGAAAAATCTTTTTTGGAGGGAAAAGGACCAAAATGCAGGCAGGTGGACTCCGTGGAGGGTGGATGAGGAGTTGCTCCTGCCCTGGCACTAGAGCCCCAGCTGCTGTTCCAGGTGCTCTCTGATACCAGAGATCTCCGTGTGTCGTGTCATGACACTGTCTCCAGCACTGACCCTCAGGATAATGAGGATTCAAAACGAGGCAGGTCATATTGCCTTCAAAAGTAAATCCAGGGAGGTTTGGCGGTATGTCAGAGGGTTAAGGGCTTGTGGCGCTCACGAAAAGGGGACAGGTGGAAGGATCTGGGGTCTGGCCCCCAGACCGCCACCTGCCGGGGAGTCGCTTTACAGGGGGTGAAGCAGGTCTTTAGGAGTTCTATCTTTCTCTCCCACCCTGTATTTCCTCTGCTCTCTCCTTTTGTGCCTGTCAGATGCAAGGTCAGTAACAACAACAACAACAACAACAACAACAACAACAATAACCACCACAGTGACCAAGCAACAAGGGCAGCGAAAGGGGAACAAATGGAGTGCAGGAGCTGTGGATTATTCGTGGTGCAGGCACTCAGCTGTGGCAATAACCCCTTGAGGCAATCAATCCATAAATGAAGAAGTAATACAGGTAACAGAGACTTATATGTCCCAGTGTGTTTCCACTGAGTTAATGTAAATGCACTTTTAATTACTTCTTCATTTATTTATTACCTTGCCACGAGAATTTCTTTTCATTGCTAAAAAAAAGTGCCCCTTCAAGGGTACCAGGTGGTGCCACACCCAGTTAAGCACTCATGTTACAATGCAGGAGGACTGGGCTTCAACACCCTGGTCCCCACCTGCCAGGGGAAATCTTTACAAGTGGTGCAGAAGTGCTGCAGGTGTTTCTCTCTGTGTCTCAAACTCTCTCTCCCTCCCTTCCCTCTCAATTCCTATCTATTTATTCCAGTGAATAATCAAGAAAATAGAAAGTAATAAAAGAAAAAGGAAAAGGAAATATGCCACGACTTCAAATGGGCTACTCAGGAAAATGCTTTCCTTGTTAAGATCCTCACAGCATTCCATATGCAGAAAGGCAAAGACACCATGTATTTTTTAACACAGATTTTATATTTATTTATTTGTTTATTTATTTAGGTGCTTACTCACTTTTGTTATTGTTGAATTAATGTTTTACATTTGACATTGACTAAGGATCTGACACCAGGGGTCTCCAGTACCCCTAGATGGTACTCTCCCTCTACAAAAACGATCCATTGACCTGTCCATCCATCCATCCACCCATCCATCTATCCATCCATCCATCCATCCATCCATCCATCCATCCATCCATCCAGCAGTCAACCAAGCTAAGTACAAAAGGAGATCTCTCCTTGAATGGTGAAGAGAATCAACGATGCACAGGTAGGTTGCAAAGGGGCCAGTTTGGCTGAATAGGGCAGAGAGGCTGAACCAGGGAATGTGTTGGGGCGTGTGGGTTTGGGTGGAGTGAGCCGGAGACCCTGTGAGCTGGGTCACATTAGGGGCAGGCAGGGGGTGGAAGGGGATGCGAACAGCTGTCACTGGAGAACCATCACAAGTGCTGGAGCTGGTGAGCAGGGCACCTGGAAGAGAGGACAGACAAAGGAGAGAAGCAAAGTGCAGAGGAGAGGAGAGGGGAGAGGATGGTGAGGACAGGAGAGGACAGGAGAGGACAGGAGTGGAGGGGACCTGAGAAACCTACCTGGACAAAGGCAGCATACAGACATCCAGGAAGGCAGGCAGGCATGCAGGCAGCTCTGGCCTGGGCTCCCTGGATCCCGGGCACACCTCCACCTGTCTTCTCTTGGCTGCCAGCCCTGAGGTCCCTCTTCGGTCAGCACTGTCTTCCCATCCTTCCGTCCCTCTGTGCCAGGGCCCAGGCGTCTGGGCGCTGTTGCCTCACCTAGTGGCAGGGCAGTTGGGCTACCCAGTGCCAGTGTGGCCAGCACAGATTGCCAGGGGCTAGGACATCACAGAGGGCTCCTGTGGTTGCTAGGCTACGGGGACCCTGCCCATCCAGTTGACCAGCAGCCATGACCCCCACGCTGAACTTGACCTGAGGGGTGGTGGCCAGCCACCAGAGCCAGAGCCCCAGGGCAAAGCAGGTGCTGGTCGGCCGGGCCAAGGGGCTATGGGCAGATTGGTGTGTGTCTGGGCATGGGGCTGGCATCTGACAGCCCAGGGCTGGGGACCAAGGTCCGCCAGGCCCCTGTCCCACCATGTGCACTGACACACAGTCTTGCTGACTGACTGACAGTTCCCGCCCCAGAGATACCCACACCAGGTCCCTGGGTGCCCTGAGCTGCCCCTGAGGGTTGGTGGGTGCCTGCCTGGACACATGCCTCCGTAATGGAGGCCTCTATTAATCCCGTTGCCTACTGACAGCTGCCCTCCTGCCCCTCCTACTCCTCCTCCTCTTCTTCCTCCTCCTCTTCCTCCTCCTCCTCCTACTCCTCCTCCTCCTCCTCCTCCTTCTCCTCCTCCTCCTCTACCTCCTCCTCTTCTTCCTCATCCTCAGAGGGACTCAATCAGGGCCCTTGGCCTAGGCAAGCCAGGGCTGCTGCTCTGGCTGCTGCAGCTTCTATCCAGTGGGTGGGTGCAGGAATCTGTTCCTGTCAGTCCCTGATTCCTGGGACCTTCCATGCCTCCAGCTCCCCCCACTCTCTAGTCCATACCCCTCCTCAAGGATGCCCCCTTTCCCCTTGCCCTCTGTCCCCCAGCTCCCCAACTAACATCTACTGTGTGCTTCCCTGTGCTACTTTACTGCCACCCTGCTTCTGCCCTTCAGCCCTGAGGGCCCAGGGCCAGCCCAGCTGCCATCTCACCATCCAGAGGGGGACCTGCCCTTACCCCCTGCCACCACACCCACACACACAGCCCTGCACACACTCACGGGCTCCCCTGCCTGTAGCCTGCCTCTCAAACAGTCTCCTTCTGCCCCCTAGCCCCCTTACAGCCTGTGCCACGGCCCCCCACAGACACCTGGGCATCAGCAGCGCAGACATGCAAACAGCTCCCCTCACCCCCACTCCATTTGCTCCAAGGTTGTCAAGAGTCTTTTTTTCATGCTGTAGGGGAGGGAGTTGAGACAGTCCAATGTCCTGGGGAGCAAGAACTGCAAACAGTCCATCTACATTGTAACATTTGGGTCTCCTGCCGCCCAATCCCTAGTGTGCTGTGCAGACCTTTGACTGGCAAAAACACCCCATCTGAGCGTGAGATATGGCTGGGCTAGTGGCTCTTTCTGTGGACTAAGAGACAGACAGACAGAGTTTTCAGGTTCAAAACCTATACTTTCCAGAAGATGGTCATTCACTTCGGTTTAAAAAAAAAAAAAAAAAAAAAAAAAGGCTTTTTATTTTTTTCGCCCTGCCTGGGTAACCTGTCTGCTGCCAGTTTCAAAGTGAAAAAAGGGAAAAATCTTTTTTGGAGGGAAAAGGACCAAAATGCAGGCAGGTGGACTCCGTGGAGGGTGGATGAGGAGTTGCTCCTGCCCTGGCACTAGAGCCCCAGCTGCTGTTCCAGGTGCTCTCTGATACCAGAGATCTCCGTGTGTCGTGTCATGACACTGTCTCCAGCACTGACCCTCAGGATAATGAGGATTCAAAACGAGGCAGGTCATATTGCCTTCAAAAGTAAATCCAGGGAGGTTTGGCGGTATGTCAGAGGGTTAAGGGCTTGTGGCGCTCACGAAAAGGGGACAGGTGGAAGGATCTGGGGTCTGGCCCCCAGACCGCCACCTGCCGGGGAGTCGCTTTACAGGGGGTGAAGCAGGTCTTTAGGAGTTCTATCTTTCTCTCCCACCCTGTATTTCCTCTGCTCTCTCCTTTTGTGTCTGTCAGACGCAAGGTCAGTAACAACAACAACAACAACAACAACAATAACCACCACAGTGACCAAGCAACAAGGGCAGCGAAAGGGGAACAAATGGAGTGCAGGAGCTGTGGATTATTCGTGGTGCAGGCACTCAGCTGTGGCAATAACCCCTTGAGGCAATCAATCCATAAATGAAGAAGTAATACAGGTAACAGAGACTTATATGTCCCAGTGTGTTTCCACTGAGTTAATGTAAATGCACTTTTAATTACTTCTTCATTTATTTATTACCTTGCCACGAGAATTTCTTTTCATTGCTAAAAAAAAGTGCCCCTTCAAGGGTACCAGGTGGTGCCACACCCAGTTAAGCACTCATGTTACAATGCAGGAGGACTGGGCTTCAACACCCTGGTCCCCACCTGCCAGGGGAAATCTTTACAAGTGGTGCAGAAGTGCTGCAGGTGTTTCTCTCTGTGTCTCAAACTCTCTCTCCCTCCCTTCCCTCTCAATTCCTATCTATTTATTCCAGTGAATAATCAAGAAAATAGAAAGTAATAAAAGAAAAAGGAAAAGGAAATATGCCACGACTTCAAATGGGCTACTCAGGAAAATGCTTTCCTTGTTAAGATCCTCACAGCATTCCATATGCAGAAAGGCAAAGACACCATGTATTTTTTAACACAGATTTTATATTTATTTATTTGTTTATTTATTTAGGTGCTTACTCACTTTTGTTATTGTTGAATTAATGTTTTACATTTGACATTGACTAAGGATCTGACACCAGGGGTCTCCAGTACCCCTAGATGGTACTCTCCCTCTACAAAAACGATCCATTGACCTGTCCATCCATCCATCCACCCATCCATCTATCCATCCATCCATCCATCCATCCATCCATCCAGCAGTCAACCAAGCTAAGTACAAAAGGAGATCTCTCCTTGAATGGTGAAGAGAATCAACGATGCACAGGTAGGTTGCAAAGGGGCCAGTTTGGCTGAATAGGGCAGAGAGGCTGAACCAGGGAATGTGTTGGGGCGTGTGGGTTTGGGTGGAGTGAGCCGGAGACCCTGTGAGCTGGGTCACATTAGGGGCAGGCAGGGGGTGGAAGGGGATGCGAACAGCTGTCACTGGAGAACCATCACAAGTTCTGGAGCTGGTGAGCAGGGCACCTGGAAGAGAGGACAGACAAAGGAGAGAAGCAAAGTGCAGAGGAGAGGAGAGGGGAGAGGATGGTGAGGACAGGAGAGGACAGGAGAGGACAGGAGTGGAGGGGACCTGAGAAACCTACCTGGACAAAGGCAGCATACAGACATCCAGGAAGGCAGGCAGGCATGCAGGCAGCTCTGGCCTGGGTTCCCTGGATCCCGGGCACACCTCCACCTGTCTTCTCTTGGCTGCCAGCCCTGAGGTCCCTCTTCGGTCAGCACTGTCTTCCCATCCTTCCGTCCCTCTGTGCCAGGGCCCAGGCGTCTGGGCGCTGTTGCCTCACCTAGTGGCAGGGCAGTTGGGCTACCCAGTGCCAGTGTGGCCAGCACAGATTGCCAGGGGCTAGGACATCACAGAGGGCTCCTGTGGTTGCTAGGCTACGGGGACCCTGCCCATCCAGTTGACCAGCAGCCATGACCCCCACGCTGAACTTGACCTGAGGGGTGGTGGCCAG
This sequence comes from Erinaceus europaeus, assembly GCF_950295315.1. Lineage (NCBI taxonomy): Eukaryota > Metazoa > Chordata > Mammalia > Eulipotyphla > Erinaceidae > Erinaceus > Erinaceus europaeus. The sequence goes on from NW_026647179.1 coordinate 147,920, forward strand.
CCACCAGAGCCAGAGCCCCAGGGCAAAGCAGGTGCTGGTCGGCCGGGCCAAGGGGCTATGGGCAGATTGGTGTGTGTCTGGGCATGGGGCTGGCATCTGACAGCCCAGGGCTGGGGACCAAGGTCCGCCAGGCCCCTGTCCCACCATGTGCACTGACACACAGTCTTGCTGACTGACTGACAGTTCCCGCCCCAGAGATACCCACACCAGGTCCCTGGGTGCCCTGAGCTGCCCCTGAGGGTTGGTGGGTGCCTGCCTGGACACCTGCGTCCGTAATGGAGGCCTCTATTAATCCCGTTGCCTACTGACAGCTGCCCTCCTGCCCCTCCTACTCCTCCTCCTCTTCTTCCTCCTCCTCTTCCTCCTCCTCCTCCTCCTCCTCTTTCTCCTTCTCCTCCTCTACCTCCTCCTCTTCTTCCTCATCCTCAGAGGGACTCAATCAGGGCCCTTGGCCTAGGCAAGCCAGGGCTGCTGCTCTGGCTGCTGCAGCTTCTATCCAGTGGGTGGGTGCAGGAATCTGTTCCTGTCAGTCCCTGATTCCTGGGACCTTCCATGCCTCCAGCTCCCCCCACTCTCTAGTCCATACCCCTCCTCAAGGATGCCCCCTTTCCCCTTGCCCTCTGTCCCCCAGCTCCCCAACTAACATCTACTGTGTGCTTCCCTGTGCTACTTTACTGCCACCCTGCTTCTGCCCTTCAGCCCTGAGGGCCCAGGGCCAGCCCAGCTGCCATCTCACCATCCAGAGGGGGACCTGCCCTTACCCCCTGCCACCACACCCACACACACAGCCCTGCACACACTCACGGGCTCCCCTGCCTGTAGCCTGCCTCTCAAACAGTCTCCTTCTGCCCCCTAGCCCCCTTACAGCCTGTGCCACAGCCCCCCACAGACACCTGGGCATCAGCAGCGCAGACATGCAAACAGCTCCCCTCACCCCCACTCCATTTGCTCCAAGGTTGTCAAGAGTCTTTTTTTCATGCTGTAGGGGAGGGAGTTGAGACAGTCCAATGTCCTGGGGAGCAAGAACTGCAAACAGTCCATCTACATTGTAACATTTGGGTCTCCTGCCGCCCAATCCCTAGTGTGCTGTGCAGACCTTTGACTGGCAAAAACACCCCATCTGAGCGTGAGATATGGCTGGGCTAGTGGCTCTTTCTGTGGACTAAGAGACAGACAGACAGAGTTTTCAGGTTCAAAACCTATACTTTCCAGAAGATGGTCATTCACTTCGGTTTAAAAAAAAAAAAAAAAAAAAAAAAAGGCTTTTTATTTTTTTCGCCCTGCCTGGGTAACCTGTCTGCTGCCAGTTTCAAAGTGAAAAAAGGGAAAAATCTTTTTTGGAGGGAAAAGGACCAAAATGCAGGCAGGTGGACTCCGTGGAGGGTGGATGAGGAGTTGCTCCTGCCCTGGCACTAGAGCCCCAGCTGCTGTTCCAGGTGCTCTCTGATACCAGAGATCTCCGTGTGTCGTGTCATGACACTGTCTCCAGCACTGACCCTCAGGATAATGAGGATTCAAAACGAGGCAGGTCATATTGCCTTCAAAAGTAAATCCAGGGAGGTTTGGCGGTATGTCAGAGGGTTAAGGGCTTGTGGCGCTCACGAAAAGGGGACAGGTGGAAGGATCTGGGGTCTGGCCCCCAGACCGCCACCTGCCGGGGAGTCGCTTTACAGGGGGTGAAGCAGGTCTTTAGGAGTTCTATCTTTCTCTCCCACCCTGTATTTCCTCTGCTCTCTCCTTTTGTGTCTGTCAGATGCAAGGTCAGTAACAACAACAACAACAACAACAACAACAACAACAATAACCACCACAGTGACCAAGCAACAAGGGCAGTGAAAGGGGAACAAATGGAGTGCAGGAGCTGTGGATTATTCGTGGCACAGGCACTCAGCTGTGGCAATAACCCCTTGAGGCAATCAATCCATAAATGAAGAAGTAATACAGGTAACAGAGACTTATATGTCCCAGTGTGTTTCCACTGAGTTAATGTAAATGCACTTTTAATTACTTCTTCATTTATTTATTACCTTGCCACGAGAATTTCTTTTCATTGCTAAAAAAAAGTGCCCCTTCAAGGGTACCAGGTGGTGCCACACCCAGTTAAGCACTCATGTTACAATGCAGGAGGACTGGGCTTCAACACCCTGGTCCCCACCTGCCAGGGGAAATCTTTACAAGTGGTGCAGAAGTGCTGCAGGTGTTTCTCTCTGTGTCTCAAACTCTCTCTCCCTCCCTTCCCTCTCAATTCCTATCTATTTATTCCAGTGAATAATCAAGAAAATAGAAAGTAATAAAAGAAAAAGGAAAAGGAAATATGCCACGACTTCAAATGGGCTACTCAGGAAAATGCTTTCCTTGTTAAGATCCTCACAGCATTCCATATGCAGAAAGGCAAAGACACCATGTATTTTTTAACACAGATTTTATATTTATTTATTTGTTTATTTATTTAGGTGCTTACTCACTTTTGTTATTGTTGAATTAAAGTTTTACATTTGACATTGACTAAGGATCTGACACCAGGGGTCTCCAGTACCCCTAGATGGTACTCTCCCTCTACAAAAACGATCCATTGACCTGTCCATCCATCCATCCACCCATCCATCTATCCATCCATCCATCCATCCATCCATCCATCCATCCATCCATCCAGCAGTCAACCAAGCTAAGTACAAAGGGAGATGTCTCCTTGAATGGTGAAGAGAATCAACGATGCACAGGTAGGTTGCAAAGGGGCCAGTTTGGCTGAATAGGGCAGAGAGGCTGAACCAGGGAATGTGTTGGGGCGTGTGGGTTTGGGTGGAGTGAGCCGGAGACCCTGTGAGCTGGGTCACATTAGGGGCAGGCAGGGGGTGGAAGGGGATGCGAACAGCTGTCACTGGAGAACCATCACAAGTGCTGGAGCTGGTGAGCAGGGCACCTGGAAGAGAGGACAGACAAAGGAGAGAAGCAAAGTGCAGAGGAGAGGAGAGGGGAGAGGATGGTGAGGACAGGAGAGGACAGGAGAGGACAGGAGTGGAGGGGACCTGAGAAACCTACCTGGACAAAGGCAGCATACAGACATCCAGGAAGGCAGGCAGGCATGCAGGCAGCTCTGGCCTGGGCTCCCTGGATCCCGGGCACACCTCCACCTGTCTTCTCTTGGCTGCCAGCCCTGAGGTCCCTCTTCGGTCAGCACTGTCTTCCCATCCTTCCGTCCCTCTGTGCCAGGGCCCAGGCGTCTGGGCGCTGTTGCCTCACCTAGTGGCAGGGCAGTTGGGCTACCCAGTGCCAGTGTGGCCAGCACAGATTGCCAGGGGCTAGGACATCACAGAGGGCTCCTGTGGTTGCTAGGCTACGGGGACCCTGCCCATCCAGTTGACCAGCAGCCATGACCCCCACGCTGAACTTGACCTGAGGGGTGGTGGCCAGCCACCAGAGCCAGAGCCCCAGGGCAAAGCAGGTGCTGGTCGGCCGGGCCAAGGGGCTATGGGCAGATTGGTGTGTGTCTGGGCATGGGGCTGGCATCTGACAGCCCAGGGCTGGGGACCAAGGTCCGCCAGGCCCCTGTCCCACCATGTGCACTGACACACAGTCTTGCTGACTGACTGACAGTTCCCGCCCCAGAGATACCCACACCAGGTCCCTGGGTGCCCTGAGCTGCCCCTGAGGGTTGGTGGGTGCCTGCCTGGACACATGCCTCCGTAATGGAGGCCTCTATTAATCCCGTTGCCTACTGACAGCTGCCCTCCTGCCCCTCCTACTCCTCCTCCTCTTCTTCCTCCTCCTCTTCCTCCTCCTCCTCCTCCTCCTCCTCCTCCTTCTCCTCCTCCTCCTCTACCTCCTCCTCTTCTTCCTCATCCTCAGAGGGACTCAATCAGGGCCCTTGGCCTAGGCAAGCCAGGGCTGCTGCTCTGGCTGCTGCAGCTTCTATCCAGTGGGTGGGTGCAGGAATCTGTTCCTGTCAGTCCCTGATTCCTGGGACCTTCCATGCCTCCAGCTCCCCCCACTCTCTAGTCCATACCCCTCCTCAAGGATGCCCCCTTTCCCCTTGCCCTCTGTCCCCCAGCTCCCCAACTAACATCTACTGTGTGCTTCCCTGTGCTACTTTACTGCCACCCTGCTTCTGCCCTTCAGCCCTGAGGGCCCAGGGCCAGCCCAGCTGCCATCTCACCATCCAGAGGGGGACCTGCCCTTACCCCCTGCCACCACACCCACACACACAGCCCTGCACACACTCACGGGCTCCCCTGCCTGTAGCCTGCCTCTCAAACAGTCTCCTTCTGCCCCCTAGCCCCCTTACAGCCTGTGCCACGGCCCCCCACAGACACCTGGGCATCAGCAGCGCAGACATGCAAACAGCTCCCCTCACCCCCACTCCATTTGCTCCAAGGTTGTCAAGAGTCTTTTTTTCATGCTGTAGGGGAGGGAGTTGAGACAGTCCAATGTCCTGGGGAGCAAGAACTGCAAACAGTCCATCTACATTGTAACATTTGGGTCTCCTGCCGCCCAATCCCTAGTGTGCTGTGCAGACCTTTGACTGGCAAACACACCCCATCTGAGCGTGAGATATGGCTGGGCTAGTGGCTCTTTCTGTGGACTAAGAGACAGACAGACAGAGTTTTCAGGTTCAAAACCTATACTTTCCAGAAGATGGTCATTCACTTCCGTTTTAAAAAAAAAAAAAAAAGGCTTTTTATTTTTTTCGCCCTGCCTGGGTAACCTGTCTGCTGCCAGTTTCAAAGTGAAAAAAGGGAAAAATCTTTTTTGGAGGGAAAAGGACCAAAATGCAGGCAGGTGGACTCCGTGGAGGGTGGATGAGGAGTTGCTCCTGCCCTGGCACTAGAGCCCCAGCTGCTGTTCCAGGTGCTCTCTGATACCAGAGATCTCCGTGTGTCGTGTCATGACACTGTCTCCAGCACTGACCCTCAGGATAATGAGGATTCAAAACGAGGCAGGTCATATTGCCTTCAAAAGTAAATCCAGGGAGGTTTGGCGGTATGTCAGAGGGTTAAGGGCTTGTGGCGCTCACGAAAAGGGGACAGGTGGAAGGATCTGGGGTCTGGCCCCCAGACCGCCACCTGCCGGGGAGTCGCTTTACAGGGGGTGAAGCAGGTCTTTAGGAGTTCTATCTTTCTCTCCCACCCTGTATTTCCTCTGCTCTCTCCTTTTGTGTCTGTCAGATGCAAGGTCAGTAACAACAACAACAACAACAACAACAACAACAATAACCACCACAGTGACCAAGCAACAAGGGCAGCGAAAGGGGAACAAATGGAGTGCAGGAGCTGTGGATTATTCGTGGTGCAGGCACTCAGCTGTGGCAATAACCCCTTGAGGCAATCAATCCATAAATGAAGAAGTAATACAGGTAACAGAGACTTATATGTCCCAGTGTGTTTCCACTGAGTTAATGTAAATGCACTTTTAATTACTTCTTCATTTATTTATTACCTTGCCACGAGAATTTCTTTTCATTGCTAAAAAAAAGTGCCCCTTCAAGGGTACCAGGTGGTGCCACACCCAGTTAAGCACTCATGTTACAATGCAGGAGGACTGGGCTTCAACACCCTGGTCCCCACCTGCCAGGGGAAATCTTTACAAGTGGTGCAGAAGTGCTGCAGGTGTTTCTCTCTGTGTCTCAAACTCTCTCTCCCTCCCTTCCCTCTCAATTCCTATCTATTTATTCCAGTGAATAATCAAGAAAATAGAAAGTAATAAAAGAAAAAGGAAAAGGAAATATGCCACGACTTCAAATGGGCTACTCAGGAAAATGCTTTCCTTGTTAAGATCCTCACAGCATTCCATATGCAGAAAGGCAAAGACACCATGTATTTTTTAACACAGATTTTATATTTATTTATTTGTTTATTTATTTAGGTGCTTACTCACTTTTGTTATTGTTGAATTAAAGTTTTACATTTGACATTGACTAAGGATCTGACACCAGGGGTCTCCAGTACCCCTAGATGGTACTCTCCCTCTACAAAAACGATCCATTGACCTGTCCATCCATCCATCCACCCATCCATCTATCCATCCATCCATCCATCCATCCATCCATCCATCCAGCAGTCAACCAAGCTAAGTACAAAGGGAGATGTCTCCTTGAATGGTGAAGAGAATCAACGATGCACAGGTAGGTTGCAAAGGGGCCAGTTTGGCTGAATAGGGCAGAGAGGCTGAACCAGGGAATGTGTTGGGGCGTGTGGGTTTGGGTGGAGTGAGCCGGAGACCCTGTGAGCTGGGTCACATTAGGGGCAGGCAGGGGGTGGAAGGGGATGCGAACAGCTGTCACTGGAGAACCATCACAAGTGCTGGAGCTGGTGAGCAGGGCACCTGGAAGAGAGGACAGACAAAGGAGAGAAGCAAAGTGCAGAGGAGAGGAGAGGGGAGAGGATGGTGAGGACAGGAGAGGACAGGAGAGGACAGGAGTGGAGGGGACCTGAGAAACCTACCTGGACAAAGGCAGCATACAGACATCCAGGAAGGCAGGCAGGCATGCAGGCAGCTCTGGCCTGGGCTCCCTGGATCCCGGGCACACCTCCACCTGTCTTCTCTTGGCTGCCAGCCCTGAGGTCCCTCTTCGGTCAGCACTGTCTTCCCATCCTTCCGTCCCTCTGTGCCAGGGCCCAGGCGTCTGGGCGCTGTTGCCTCACCTAGTGGCAGGGCAGTTGGGCTACCCAGTGCCAGTGTGGCCAGCACAGATTGCCAGGGGCTAGGACATCACAGAGGGCTCCTGTGGTTGCTAGGCTACGGGGACCCTGCCCATCCAGTTGACCAGCAGCCATGACCCCCACGCTGAACTTGACCTGAGGGGTGGTGGCCAGCCACCAGAGCCAGAGCCCCAGGGCAAAGCAGGTGCTGGTCGGCCGGGCCAAGGGGCTATGGGCAGATTGGTGTGTGTCTGGGCATGGGGCTGGCATCTGACAGCCCAGGGCTGGGGACCAAGGTCCGCCAGGCCCCTGTCCCACCATGTGCACTGACACACAGTCTTGCTGACTGACTGACAGTTCCCGCCCCAGAGATACCCACACCAGGTCCCTGGGTGCCCTGAGCTGCCCCTGAGGGTTGGTGGGTGCCTGCCTGGACACCTGCCTCCGTAATGGAGGCCTCTATTAATCCCGTTGCCTACTGACAGCTGCCCTCCTGCCCCTCCTACTCCTCCTCCTCTTCTTCCTCCTCCTCTTCCTCCTCCTCCTCCTCCTCCTCCTCCTTCTCCTCCTCCTCCTCTACCTCCTCCTCTTCTTCCTCATCCTCAGAGGGACTCAATCAGGGCCCTTGGCCTAGGCAAGCCAGGGCTGCTGCTCTGGCTGCTGCAGCTTCTATCCAGTGGGTGGGTGCAGGAATCTGTTCCTGTCAGTCCCTGATTCCTGGGACCTTCCATGCCTCCAGCTCCCCCCACTCTCTAGTCCATACCCCTCCTCAAGGATGCCCCCTTTCCCCTTGCCCTCTGTCCCCCAGCTCCCCAACTAACATCTACTGTGTGCTTCCCTGTGCTACTTTACTGCCACCCTGCTTCTGCCCTTCAGCCCTGAGGGCCCAGGGCCAGCCCAGCTGCCATCTCACCATCCAGAGGGGGACCTGCCCTTACCCCCTGCCACCACACCCACACACACAGCCCTGCACACACTCACGGGCTCCCCTGCCTGTAGCCTGCCTCTCAAACAGTCTCCTTCTGCCCCCTAGCCCCCTTACAGCCTGTGCCACGGCCCCCCACAGACACCTGGGCATCAGCAGCGCAGACATGCAAACAGCTCCCCTCACCCCCACTCCATTTGCTCCAAGGTTGTCAAGAGTCTTTTTTTCATGCTGTAGGGGAGGGAGTTGAGACAGTCCAATGTCCTGGGGAGCAAGAACTGCAAACAGTCCATCTACATTGTAACATTTGGGTCTCCTGCCGCCCAATCCCTAGTGTGCTGTGCAGACCTTTGACTGGCAAAAACACCCCATCTGAGCGTGAGATATGGCTGGGCTAGTGGCTCTTTCTGTGGACTAAGAGACAGACAGACAGAGTTTTCAGGTTCAAAACCTATACTTTCCAGAAGATGGTCATTCACTTCGGTTTAAAAAAAAAAAAAAAAAAAAAAAAAGGCTTTTTATTTTTTTCGCCCTGCCTGGGTAACCTGTCTGCTGCCAGTTTCAAAGTGAAAAAAGGGAAAAATCTTTTTTGGAGGGAAAAGGACCAAAATGCAGGCAGGTGGACTCCGTGGAGGGTGGATGAGGAGTTGCTCCTGCCCTGGCACTAGAGCCCCAGCTGCTGTTCCAGGTGCTCTCTGATACCAGAGATCTCCGTGTGTCGTGTCATGACACTGTCTCCAGCACTGACCCTCAGGATAATGAGGATTCAAAACGAGGCAGGTCATATTGCCTTCAAAAGTAAATCCAGGGAGGTTTGGCGGTATGTCAGAGGGTTAAGGGCTTGTGGCGCTCACGAAAAGGGGACAGGTGGAAGGATCTGGGGTCTGGCCCCCAGACCGCCACCTGCCGGGGAGTCGCTTTACAGGGGGTGAAGCAGGTCTTTAGGAGTTCTATCTTTCTCTCCCACCCTGTATTTCCTCTGCTCTCTCCTTTTGTGTCTGTCAGACGCAAGGTCAGTAACAACAACAACAACAACAACAACAATAACCACCACAGTGACCAAGCAACAAGGGCAGCGAAAGGGGAACAAATGGAGTGCAGGAGCTGTGGATTATTCGTGGTGCAGGCACTCAGCTGTGGCAATAACCCCTTGAGGCAATCAATCCATAAATGAAGAAGTAATACAGGTAACAGAGACTTATATGTCCCAGTGTGTTTCCACTGAGTTAATGTAAATGCACTTTTAATTACTTCTTCATTTATTTATTACCTTGCCACGAGAATTTCTTTTCATTGCTAAAAAAAAGTGCCCCTTCAAGGGTACCAGGTGGTGCCACACCCAGTTAAGCACTCATGTTACAATGCAGGAGGACTGGGCTTCAACACCCTGGTCCCCACCTGCCAGGGGAAATCTTTACAAGTGGTGCAGAAGTGCTGCAGGTGTTTCTCTCTGTGTCTCAAACTCTCTCTCCCTCCCTTCCCTCTCAATTCCTATCTATTTATTCCAGTGAATAATCAAGAAAATAGAAAGTAATAAAAGAAAAAGGAAAAGGAAATATGCCACGACTTCAAATGGGCTACTCAGGAAAATGCTTTCCTTGTTAAGATCCTCACAGCATTCCATATGCAGAAAGGCAAAGACACCATGTATTTTTTAACACAGATTTTATATTTATTTATTTGTTTATTTATTTAGGTGCTTACTCACTTTTGTTATTGTTGAATTAAAGTTTTACATTTGACATTGACTAAGGATCTGACACCAGGGGTCTCCAGTACCCCTAGATGGTACTCTCCCTCTACAAAAACGATCCATTGACCTGTCCATCCATCCATCCACCCATCCATCTATCCATCCATCCATCCATCCATCCATCCATCCATCCATCCATCCATCCAGCAGTCAACCAAGCTAAGTACAAAGGGAGATGTCTCCTTGAATGGTGAAGAGAATCAACGATGCACAGGTAGGTTGCAAAGGGGCCAGTTTGGCTGAATAGGGCAGAGAGGCTGAACCAGGGAATGTGTTGGGGCGTGTGGGTTTGGGTGGAGTGAGCCGGAGACCCTGTGAGCTGGGTCACATTAGGGGCAGGCAGGGGGTGGAAGGGGATGCGAACAGCTGTCACTGGAGAACCATCACAAGTGCTGGAGCTGGTGAGCAGGGCACCTGGAAGAGAGGACAGACAAAGGAGAGAAGCAAAGTGCAGAGGAGAGGAGAGGGGAGAGGATGGTGAGGACAGGAGAGGACAGGAGAGGACAGGAGTGGAGGGGACCTGAGAAACCTACCTGGACAAAGGCAGCATACAGACATCCAGGAAGGCAGGCAGGCATGCAGGCAGCTCTGGCCTGGGCTCCCTGGATCCCGGGCACACCTCCACCTGTCTTCTCTTGGCTGCCAGCCCTGAGGTCCCTCTTCGGTCAGCACTGTCTTCCCATCCTTCCGTCCCTCTGTGCCAGGGCCCAGGCGTCTGGGCGCTGTTGCCTCACCTAGTGGCAGGGCAGTTGGGCTACCCAGTGCCAGTGTGGCCAGCACAGATTGCCAGGGGCTAGGACATCACAGAGGGCTCCTGTGGTTGCTAGGCTACGGGGACCCTGCCCATCCAGTTGACCAGCAGCCATGACCCCCACGCTGAACTTGACCTGAGGGGTGGTGGCCAGCCACCAGAGCCAGAGCCCCAGGGCAAAGCAGGTGCTGGTCGGCCGGGCCAAGGGGCTATGGGCAGATTGGTGTGTGTCTGGGCATGGGGCTGGCATCTGACAGCCCAGGGCTGGGGACCAAGGTCCGCCAGGCCCCTGTCCCACCATGTGCACTGACACACAGTCTTGCTGACTGACTGACAGTTCCCGCCCCAGAGATACCCACACCAGGTCCCTGGGTGCCCTGAGCTGCCCCTGAGGGTTGGTGGGTGCCTGCCTGGACACCTGCCTCCGTAATGGAGGCCTCTATTAATCCCGTTGCCTACTGACAGCTGCCCTCCTGCCCCTCCTACTCCTCCTCCTCTTCTTCCTCCTCCTCTTCCTCCTCCTCCTCCTACTCCTCCTCCTCCTCCTCCTCCTTCTCCTCCTCCTCCTCTACCTCCTCCTCTTCTTCCTCATCCTCAGAGGGACTCAATCAGGGCCCTTGGCCTAGGCAAGCCAGGGCTGCTGCTCTGGCTGCTGCAGCTTCTATCCAGTGGGTGGGTGCAGGAATCTGTTCCTGTCAGTCCCTGATTCCTGGGACCTTCCATGCCTCCAGCTCCCCCCACTCTCTAGTCCATACCCCTCCTCAAGGATGCCCCCTTTCCCCTTGCCCTCTGTCCCCCAGCTCCCCAACTAACATCTACTGTGTGCTTCCCTGTGCTACTTTACTGCCACCCTGCTTCTGCCCTTCAGCCCTGAGGGCCCAGGGCCAGCCCAGCTGCCATCTCACCATCCAGAGGGGGACCTGCCCTTACCCCCTGCCACCACACCCACACACACAGCCCTGCACACACTCACGGGCTCCCCTGCCTGTAGCCTGCCTCTCAAACAGTCTCCTTCTGCCCCCTAGCCCCCTTACAGCCTGTGCCACGGCCCCCCACAGACACCTGGGCATCAGCAGCGCAGACATGCAAACAGCTCCCCTCACCCCCACTCCATTTGCTCCAAGGTTGTCAAGAGTCTTTTTTTCATGCTGTAGGGGAGGGAGTTGAGACAGTCCAATGTCCTGGGGAGCAAGAACTGCAAACAGTCCATCTACATTGTAACATTTGGGTCTCCTGCCGCCCAATCCCTAGTGTGCTGTGCAGACCTTTGACTGGCAAAAACACCCCATCTGAGCGTGAGATATGGCTGGGCTAGTGGCTCTTTCTGTGGACTAAGAGACAGACAGACAGAGTTTTCAGGTTCAAAACCTATACTTTCCAGAAGATGGTCATTCACTTCGGTTTAAAAAAAAAAAAAAAAAAAAAAAAAAAGGCTTTTTATTTTTTTCGCCCTGCCTGGGTAACCTGTCTGCTGCCAGTTTCAAAGTGAAAAAAGGGAAAAATCTTTTTTGGAGGGAAAAGGACCAAAATGCAGGCAGGTGGACTCCGTGGAGGGTGGATGAGGAGTTGCTCCTGCCCTGGCACTAGAGCCCCAGCTGCTGTTCCAGGTGCTCTCTGATACCAGAGATCTCCGTGTGTCGTGTCATGACACTGTCTCCAGCACTGACCCTCAGGATAATGAGGATTCAAAACGAGGCAGGTCATATTGCCTTCAAAAGTAAATCCAGGGAGGTTTGGCGGTATGTCAGAGGGTTAAGGGCTTGTGGCGCTCACGAAAAGGGGACAGGTGGAAGGATCTGGGGTCTGGCCCCCAGACCGCCACCTGCCGGGGAGTCGCTTTACAGGGGGTGAAGCAGGTCTTTAGGAGTTCTATCTTTCTCTCCCACCCTGTATTTCCTCTGCTCTCTCCTTTTGTGTCTGTCAGATGCAAGGTCAGTAACAACAACAACAACAACAACAACAACAACAACAACAACAATAACCACCACAGTGACCAAGCAACAAGGGCAGTGAAAGGGGAACAAATGGAGTGCAGGAGCTGTGGATTATTCGTGGTGCAGGCACTCAGCTGTGGCAATAACCCCTTGAGGCAATCAATCCATAAATGAAGAAGTAATACAGGTAACAGAGACTTATATGTCCCAGTGTGTTTCCACTGAGTTAATGTAAATGCACTTTTAATTACTTCTTCATTTATTTATTACCTTGCCACGAGAATTTCTTTTCATTGCTAAAAAAAAGTGCCCCTTCAAGGGTACCAGGTGGTGCCACACCCAGTTAAGCACTCATGTTACAATGCAGGAGGACTGGGCTTCAACACCCTGGTCCCCACCTGCCAGGGGAAATCTTTACAAGTGGTGCAGAAGTGCTGCAGGTGTTTCTCTCTGTGTCTCAAACTCTCTCTCCCTCCCTTCCCTCTCAATTCCTATCTATTTATTCCAGTGAATAATCAAGAAAATAGAAAGTAATAAAAGAAAAAGGAAAAGGAAATATGCCACGACTTCAAATGGGCTACTCAGGAAAATGCTTTCCTTGTTAAGATCCTCACAGCATTCCATATGCAGAAAGGCAAAGACACCATGTATTTTTTAACACAGATTTTATATTTATTTATTTGTTTATTTATTTAGGTGCTTACTCACTTTTGTTATTGTTGAATTAAAGTTTTACATTTGACATTGACTAAGGATCTGACACCAGGGGTCTCCAGTACCCCTAGATGGTACTCTCCCTCTACAAAAACGATCCATTGACCTGTCCATCCATCCATCCACCCATCCATCTATCCATCCATCCATCCATCCATCCATCCATCCATCCATCCATCCATCCAGCAGTCAACCAAGCTAAGTACAAAGGGAGATGTCTCCTTGAATGGTGAAGAGAATCAACGATGCACAGGTAGGTTGCAAAGGGGCCAGTTTGGCTGAATAGGGCAGAGAGGCTGAACCAGGGAATGTGTTGGGGCGTGTGGGTTTGGGTGGAGTGAGCCGGAGACCCTGTGAGCTGGGTCACATTAGGGGCAGGCAGGGGGTGGAAGGGGATGCGAACAGCTGTCACTGGAGAACCATCACAAGTGCTGGAGCTGGTGAGCAGGGCACCTGGAAGAGAGGACAGACAAAGGAGAGAAGCAAAGTGCAGAGGAGAGGAGAGGGGAGAGGATGGTGAGGACAGGAGAGGACAGGAGAGGACAGGAGTGGAGGGGACCTGAGAAACCTACCTGGACAAAGGCAGCATACAGACATCCAGGAAGGCAGGCAGGCATGCAGGCAGCTCTGGCCTGGGCTCCCTGGATCCCGGGCACACCTCCACCTGTCTTCTCTTGGCTGCCAGCCCTGAGGTCCCTCTTCGGTCAGCACTGTCTTCCCATCCTTCCGTCCCTCTGTGCCAGGGCCCAGGCGTCTGGGCGCTGTTGCCTCACCTAGTGGCAGGGCAGTTGGGCTACCCAGTGCCAGTGTGGCCAGCACAGATTGCCAGGGGCTAGGACATCACAGAGGGCTCCTGTGGTTGCTAGGCTACGGGGACCCTGCCCATCCAGTTGACCAGCAGCCATGACCCCCACGCTGAACTTGACCTGAGGGGTGGTGGCCAGCCACCAGAGCCAGAGCCCCAGGGCAAAGCAGGTGCTGGTCGGCCGGGCCAAGGGGCTATGGGCAGATTGGTGTGTGTCTGGGCATGGGGCTGGCATCTGACAGCCCAGGGCTGGGGACCAAGGTCCGCCAGGCCCCTGTCCCACCATGTGCACTGACACACAGTCTTGCTGACTGACTGACAGTTCCCGCCCCAGAGATACCCACACCAGGTCCCTGGGTGCCCTGAGCTGCCCCTGAGGGTTGGTGGGTGCCTGCCTGGACACCTGCCTCCGTAATGGAGGCCTCTATTAATCCCGTTGCCTACTGACAGCTGCCCTCCTGCCCCTCCTACTCCTCCTCCTCTTCTTCCTCCTCCTCTTCCTCCTCCTCCTCCTACTCCTCCTCCTCCTCCTCCTCCTTCTCCTCCTCCTCCTCTACCTCCTCCTCTTCTTCCTCATCCTCAGAGGGACTCAATCAGGGCCCTTGGCCTAGGCAAGCCAGGGCTGCTGCTCTGGCTGCTGCAGCTTCTATCCAGTGGGTGGGTGCAGGAATCTGTTCCTGTCAGTCCCTGATTCCTGGGACCTTCCATGCCTCCAGCTCCCCCCACTCTCTAGTCCATACCCCTCCTCAAGGATGCCCCCTTTCCCCTTGCCCTCTGTCCCCCAGCTCCCCAACTAACATCTACTGTGTGCTTCCCTGTGCTACTTTACTGCCACCCTGCTTCTGCCCTTCAGCCCTGAGGGCCCAGGGCCAGCCCAGCTGCCATCTCACCATCCAGAGGGGGACCTGCCCTTACCCCCTGCCACCACACCCACACACACAGCCCTGCACACACTCACGGGCTCCCCTGCCTGTAGCCTGCCTCTCAAACAGTCTCCTTCTGCCCCCTAGCCCCCTTACAGCCTGTGCCACGGCCCCCCACAGACACCTGGGCATCAGCAGCGCAGACATGCAAACAGCTCCCCTCACCCCCACTCCATTTGCTCCAAGGTTGTCAAGAGTCTTTTTTTCATGCTGTAGGGGAGGGAGTTGAGACAGTCCAATGTCCTGGGGAGCAAGAACTGCAAACAGTCCATCTACATTGTAACATTTGGGTCTCCTGCCGCCCAATCCCTAGTGTGCTGTGCAGACCTTTGACTGGCAAAAACACCCCATCTGAGCGTGAGATATGGCTGGGCTAGTGGCTCTTTCTGTGGACTAAGAGACAGACAGACAGAGTTTTCAGGTTCAAAACCTATACTTTCCAGAAGATGGTCATTCACTTCGGTTTAAAAAAAAAAAAAAAAAAAAAAAAAAAGGCTTTTTATTTTTTTCGCCCTGCCTGGGTAACCTGTCTGCTGCCAGTTTCAAAGTGAAAAAAGGGAAAAATCTTTTTTGGAGGGAAAAGGACCAAAATGCAGGCAGGTGGACTCCGTGGAGGGTGGATGAGGAGTTGCTCCTGCCCTGGCACTAGAGCCCCAGCTGCTGTTCCAGGTGCTCTCTGATACCAGAGATCTCCGTGTGTCGTGTCATGACACTGTCTCCAGCACTGACCCTCAGGATAATGAGGATTCAAAACGAGGCAGGTCATATTGCCTTCAAAAGTAAATCCAGGGAGGTTTGGCGGTATGTCAGAGGGTTAAGGGCTTGTGGCGCTCACGAAAAGGGGACAGGTGGAAGGATCTGGGGTCTGGCCCCCAGACCGCCACCTGCCGGGGAGTCGCTTTACAGGGGGTGAAGCAGGTCTTTAGGAGTTCTATCTTTCTCTCCCACCCTGTATTTCCTCTGCTCTCTCCTTTTGTGTCTGTCAGATGCAAGGTCAGTAACAACAACAACAACAACAACAACAACAACAACAACAACAACAATAACCACCACAGTGACCAAGCAACAAGGGCAGTGAAAGGGGAACAAATGGAGTGCAGGAGCTGTGGATTATTCGTGGTGCAGGCACTCAGCTGTGGCAATAACCCCTTGAGGCAATCAATCCATAAATGAAGAAGTAATACAGGTAACAGAGACTTATATGTCCCAGTGTGTTTCCACTGAGTTAATGTAAATGCACTTTTAACTACTTCTTCATTTATTTATTACCTTGCCACGAGAATTTCTTTTCATTGCTAAAAAAAAGTGCCCCTTCAAGGGTACCAGGTGGTGCCACACCCAGTTAAGCACTCATGTTACAATGCAGGAGGACTGGGCTTCAACACCCTGGTCCCCACCTGCCAGGGGAAATCTTTACAAGTGGTGCAGAAGTGCTGCAGGTGTTTCTCTCTGTGTCTCAAACTCTCTCTCCCTCCCTTCCCTCTCAATTCCTATCTATTTATTCCAGTGAATAATCAAGAAAATAGAAAGTAATAAAAGAAAAAGGAAAAGGAAATATGCCACGACTTCAAATGGGCTACTCAGGAAAATGCTTTCCTTGTTAAGATCCTCACAGCATTCCATATGCAGAAAGGCAAAGACACCATGTATTTTTTAACACAGATTTTATATTTATTTATTTGTTTATTTATTTAGGTGCTTACTCACTTTTGTTATTGTTGAATTAAAGTTTTACATTTGACATTACATTTGACATTGACTAAGGATCTGACACCAGGGGTCTCCAGTACCCCTAGATGGTACTCTCCCTCTACAAAAACGATCCATTGACCTGTCCATCCATCCATCCACCCATCCATCTATCCATCCATCCATCCATCCATCCATCCATCCATCCATCCATCCAGCAGTCAACCAAGCTAAGTACAAAGGGAGATGTCTCCTTGAATGGTGAAGAGAATCAACGATGCACAGGTAGGTTGCAAAGGGGCCAGTTTGGATGAATAGGGCAGAGAGGCTGAACCAGGGAATGTGTTGGGGCGTGTGGGTTTGGGTGGAGTGAGCCGGAGACCCTGTGAGCTGGGTCACATTAGGGGCAGGCAGGGGGTGGAAGGGGATGCGAACAGCTGTCACTGGAGAACCATCACAAGTGCTGGAGCTGGTGAGCAGGGCACCTGGAAGAGAGGACAGACAAAGGAGAGAAGCAAAGTGCAGAGGAGAGGAGAGGGGAGAGGATGGTGAGGACAGGAGAGGACAGGAGAGGACAGGAGTGGAGGGGACCTGAGAAACCTACCTGGACAAAGGCAGCATACAGACATCCAGGAAGGCAGGCAGGCATGCAGGCAGCTCTGGCCTGGGCTCCCTGGATCCCGGGCACACCTCCACCTGTCTTCTCTTGGCTGCCAGCCCTGAGGTCCCTCTTCGGTCAGCACTGTCTTCCCATCCTTCCGTCCCTCTGTGCCAGGGCCCAGGCGTCTGGGCGCTGTTGCCTCACCTAGTGGCAGGGCAGTTGGGCTACCCAGTGCCAGTGTGGCCAGCACAGATTGCCAGGGGCTAGGACATCACAGAGGGCTCCTGTGGTTGCTAGGCTACGGGGACCCTGCCCATCCAGTTGACCAGCAGCCATGACCCCCACGCTGAACTTGACCTGAGGGGTGGTGGCCAGCCACCAGAGCCAGAGCCCCAGGGCAAAGCAGGTGCTGGTCGGCCGGGCCAAGGGGCTATGGGCAGATTGGTGTGTGTCTGGGCATGGGGCTGGCATCTGACAGCCCAGGGCTGGGGACCAAGGTCCGCCAGGCCCCTGTCCCACCATGTGCACTGACACACAGTCTTGCTGACTGACTGACAGTTCCCGCCCCAGAGATACCCACACCAGGTCCCTGGGTGCCCTGAGCTGCCCCTGAGGGTTGGTGGGTGCCTGCCTGGACACCTGCCTCCGTAATGGAGGCCTCTATTAATCCCGTTGCCTACTGACAGCTGCCCTCCTGCCCCTCCTACTCCTCCTCCTCTTCTTCCTCCTCCTCTTCCTCCTCCTCCTCCTCCTCCTCCTCCTCCTTCTCCTCCTCCTCCTCTACCTCCTCCTCTTCTTCCTCATCCTCAGAGGGACTCAATCAGGGCCCTTGGCCTAGGCAAGCCAGGGCTGCTGCTCTGGCTGCTGCAGCTTCTATCCAGTGGGTGGGTGCAGGAATCTGTTCCTGTCAGTCCCTGATTCCTGGGACCTTCCATGCCTCCAGCTCCCCCCACTCTCTAGTCCATACCCCTCCTCAAGGATGCCCCCTTTCCCCTTGCCCTCTGTCCCCCAGCTCCCCAACTAACATCTACTGTGTGCTTCCCTGTGCTACTTTACTGCCACCCTGCTTCTGCCCTTCAGCCCTGAGGGCCCAGGGCCAGCCCAGCTGCCATCTCACCATCCAGAGGGGGACCTGCCCTTACCCCCTGCCACCACACCCACACACACAGCCCTGCACACACTCACGGGCTCCCCTGCCTGTAGCCTGCCTCTCAAACAGTCTCCTTCTGCCCCCTAGCCCCCTTACAGCCTGTGCCACGGCCCCCCACAGACACCTGGGCATCAGCAGCGCAGACATGCAAACAGCTCCCCTCACCCCCACTCCATTTGCTCCAAGGTTGTCAAGAGTCTTTTTTTCATGCTGTAGGGGAGGGAGTTGAGACAGTCCAATGTCCTGGGGAGCAAGAACTGCAAACAGTCCATCTACATTGTAACATTTGGGTCTCCTGCCGCCCAATCCCTAGTGTGCTGTGCAGACCTTTGACTGGCAAAAACACCCCATCTGAGCGTGAGATATGGCTGGGCTAGTGGCTCTTTCTGTGGACTAAGAGACAGACAGACAGAGTTTTCAGGTTCAAAACCTATACTTTCCAGAAGATGGTCATTCACTTCCGTTTAAAAAAAAAAAAAAAAAGGCTTTTTATTTTTTTCGCCCTGCCTGGGTAACCTGTCTGCTGCCAGTTTCAAAGTGAAAAAAGGGAAAAATCTTTTTTGGAGGGAAAAGGACCAAAATGCAGGCAGGTGGACTCCGTGGAGGGTGGATGAGGAGTTGCTCCTGCCCTGGCACTAGAGCCCCAGCTGCTGTTCCAGGTGCTCTCTGATACCAGAGATCTCCGTGTGTCGTGTCATGACACTGTCTCCAGCACTGACCCTCAGGATAATGAGGATTCAAAACGAGGCAGGTCATATTGCCTTCAAAAGTAAATCCAGGGAGGTTTGGCGGTATGTCAGAGGGTTAAGGGCTTGTGGCGCTCACGAAAAGGGGACAGGTGGAAGGATCTGGGGTCTGGCCCCCAGACCGCCACCTGCCGGGGAGTCGCTTTACAGGGGGTGAAGCAGGTCTTTAGGAGTTCTATCTTTCTCTCCCACCCTGTATTTCCTCTGCTCTCTCCTTTTGTGTCTGTCAGACGCAAGGTCAGTAACAACAACAACAACAACAACAACAATAACCACCACAGTGACCAAGCAACAAGGGCAGCGAAAGGGGAACAAATGGAGTGCAGGAGCTGTGGATTATTCGTGGTGCAGGCACTCAGCTGTGGCAATAACCCCTTGAGGCAATCAATCCATAAATGAAGAAGTAATACAGGTAACAGAGACTTATATGTCCCAGTGTGTTTCCACTGAGTTAATGTAAATGCACTTTTAATTACTTCTTCATTTATTTATTACCTTGCCACGAGAATTTCTTTTCATTGCTAAAAAAAAGTGCCCCTTCAAGGGTACCAGGTGGTGCCACACCCAGTTAAGCACTCATGTTACAATGCAGGAGGACTGGGCTTCAACACCCTGGTCCCCACCTGCCAGGGGAAATCTTTACAAGTGGTGCAGAAGTGCTGCAGGTGTTTCTCTCTGTGTCTCAAACTCTCTCTCCCTCCCTTCCCTCTCAATTCCTATCTATTTATTCCAGTGAATAATCAAGAAAATAGAAAGTAATAAAAGAAAAAGGAAAAGGAAATATGCCACGACTTCAAATGGGCTACTCAGGAAAATGCTTTCCTTGTTAAGATCCTCACAGCATTCCATATGCAGAAAGGCAAAGACACCATGTATTTTTTAACACAGATTTTATATTTATTTATTTGTTTATTTATTTAGGTGCTTACTCACTTTTGTTATTGTTGAATTAAAGTTTTACATTTGACATTGACTAAGGATCTGACACCAGGGGTCTCCAGTACCCCTAGATGGTACTCTCCCTCTACAAAAACGATCCATTGACCTGTCCATCCATCCATCCACCCATCCATCTATCCATCCATCCATCCATCCATCCATCCATCCATCCATCCATCCATCCAGCAGTCAACCAAGCTAAGTACAAAGGGAGATGTCTCCTTGAATGGTGAAGAGAATCAACGATGCACAGGTAGGTTGCAAAGGGGCCAGTTTGGCTGAATAGGGCAGAGAGGCTGAACCAGGGAATGTGTTGGGGCGTGTGGGTTTGGGTGGAGTGAGCCGGAGACCCTGTGAGCTGGGTCACATTAGGGGCAGGCAGGGGGTGGAAGGGGATGCGAACAGCTGTCACTGGAGAACCATCACAAGTGCTGGAGCTGGTGAGCAGGGCACCTGGAAGAGAGGACAGACAAAGGAGAGAAGCAAAGTGCAGAGGAGAGGAGAGGGGAGAGGATGGTGAGGACAGGAGAGGACAGGAGAGGACAGGAGTGGAGGGGACCTGAGAAACCTACCTGGACAAAGGCAGCATACAGACATCCAGGAAGGCAGGCAGGCATGCAGGCAGCTCTGGCCTGGGCTCCCTGGATCCCGGGCACACCTCCACCTGTCTTCTCTTGGCTGCCAGCCCTGAGGTCCCTCTTCGGTCAGCACTGTCTTCCCATCCTTCCGTCCCTCTGTGCCAGGGCCCAGGCGTCTGGGCGCTGTTGCCTCACCTAGTGGCAGGGCAGTTGGGCTACCCAGTGCCAGTGTGGCCAGCACAGATTGCCAGGGGCTAGGACATCACAGAGGGCTCCTGTGGTTGCTAGGCTACGGGGACCCTGCCCATCCAGTTGACCAGCAGCCATGACCCCCACGCTGAACTTGACCTGAGGGGTGGTGGCCAGCCACCAGAGCCAGAGCCCCAGGGCAAAGCAGGTGCTGGTCGGCCGGGCCAAGGGGCTATGGGCAGATTGGTGTGTGTCTGGGCATGGGGCTGGCATCTGACAGCCCAGGGCTGGGGACCAAGGTCCGCCAGGCCCCTGTCCCACCATGTGCACTGACACACAGTCTTGCTGACTGACTGACAGTTCCCGCCCCAGAGATACCCACACCAGGTCCCTGGGTGCCCTGAGCTGCCCCTGAGGGTTGGTGGGTGCCTGCCTGGACACATGCCTCCGTAATGGAGGCCTCTATTAATCCCGTTGCCTACTGACAGCTGCCCTCCTGCCCCTCCTACTCCTCCTCCTCTTCTTCCTCCTCCTCTTCCTCCTCCTCCTCCTACTCCTCCTCCTCCTCCTCCTCCTTCTCCTCCTCCTCCTCTACCTCCTCCTCTTCTTCCTCATCCTCAGAGGGACTCAATCAGGGCCCTTGGCCTAGGCAAGCCAGGGCTGCTGCTCTGGCTGCTGCAGCTTCTATCCAGTGGGTGGGTGCAGGAATCTGTTCCTGTCAGTCCCTGATTCCTGGGACCTTCCATGCCTCCAGCTCCCCCCACTCTCTAGTCCATACCCCTCCTCAAGGATGCCCCCTTTCCCCTTGCCCTCTGTCCCCCAGCTCCCCAACTAACATCTACTGTGTGCTTCCCTGTGCTACTTTACTGCCACCCTGCTTCTGCCCTTCAGCCCTGAGGGCCCAGGGCCAGCCCAGCTGCCATCTCACCATCCAGAGGGGGACCTGCCCTTACCCCCTGCCACCACACCCACACACACAGCCCTGCACACACTCACGGGCTCCCCTGCCTGTAGCCTGCCTCTCAAACAGTCTCCTTCTGCCCCCTAGCCCCCTTACAGCCTGTGCCACGGCCCCCCACAGACACCTGGGCATCAGCAGCGCAGACATGCAAACAGCTCCCCTCACCCCCACTCCATTTGCTCCAAGGTTGTCAAGAGTCTTTTTTTCATGCTGTAGGGGAGGGAGTTGAGACAGTCCAATGTCCTGGGGAGCAAGAACTGCAAACAGTCCATCTACATTGTAACATTTGGGTCTCCTGCCGCCCAATCCCTAGTGTGCTGTGCAGACCTTTGACTGGCAAAAACACCCCATCTGAGCGTGAGATATGGCTGGGCTAGTGGCTCTTTCTGTGGACTAAGAGACAGACAGACAGAGTTTTCAGGTTCAAAACCTATACTTTCCAGAAGATGGTCATTCACTTCGGTTTAAAAAAAAAAAAAAAAAAAAAAAAAAAAGGCTTTTTATTTTTTTCGCCCTGCCTGGGTAACCTGTCTGCTGCCAGTTTCAAAGTGAAAAAAGGGAAAAATCTTTTTTGGAGGGAAAAGGACCAAAATGCAGGCAGGTGGACTCCGTGGAGGGTGGATGAGGAGTTGCTCCTGCCCTGGCACTAGAGCCCCAGCTGCTGTTCCAGGTGCTCTCTGATACCAGAGATCTCCGTGTGTCGTGTCATGACACTGTCTCCAGCACTGACCCTCAGGATAATGAGGATTCAAAACGAGGCAGGTCATATTGCCTTCAAAAGTAAATCCAGGGAGGTTTGGCGGTATGTCAGAGGGTTAAGGGCTTGTGGCGCTCACGAAAAGGGGACAGGTGGAAGGATCTGGGGTCTGGCCCCCAGACCGCCACCTGCCGGGGAGTCGCTTTACAGGGGGTGAAGCAGGTCTTTAGGAGTTCTATCTTTCTCTCCCACCCTGTATTTCCTCTGCTCTCTCCTTTTGTGTCTGTCAGATGCAAGGTCAGTAACAACAACAACAACAACAACAACAACAACAACAACAACAATAACCACCACAGTGACCAAGCAACAAGGGCAGTGAAAGGGGAACAAATGGAGTGCAGGAGCTGTGGATTATTCGTGGTGCAGGCACTCAGCTGTGGCAATAACCCCTTGAGGCAATCAATCCATAAATGAAGAAGTAATACAGGTAACAGAGACTTATATGTCCCAGTGTGTTTCCACTGAGTTAATGTAAATGCACTTTTAATTACTTCTTCATTTATTTATTACCTTGCCACGAGAATTTCTTTTCATTGCTAAAAAAAAGTGCCCCTTCAAGGGTACCAGGTGGTGCCACACCCAGTTAAGCACTCATGTTACAATGCAGGAGGACTGGGCTTCAACACCCTGGTCCCCACCTGCCAGGGGAAATCTTTACAAGTGGTGCAGAAGTGCTGCAGGTGTTTCTCTCTGTGTCTCAAACTCTCTCTCCCTCCCTTCCCTCTCAATTCCTATCTATTTATTCCAGTGAATAATCAAGAAAATAGAAAGTAATAAAAGAAAAAGGAAAAGGAAATATGCCACGACTTCAAATGGGCTACTCAGGAAAATGCTTTCCTTGTTAAGATCCTCACAGCATTCCATATGCAGAAAGGCAAAGACACCATGTATTTTTTAACACAGATTTTATATTTATTTATTTGTTTATTTATTTAGGTGCTTACTCACTTTTGTTATTGTTGAATTAATGTTTTACATTTGACATTGACTAAGGATCTGACACCAGGGGTCTCCAGTACCCCTAGATGGTACTCTCCCTCTACAAAACCGATCCATTGACTTGCCCATCCATCCATCCACCCATCCATCCATCCATCCATCCATCCATCCATCCATCCATCCATCCATCCATCCAGCAGTCAACCAAGCTAAGTACAAAAGGAGATCTCTCCTTGAATGGTGAAGAGAATCAACGATGCACAGGTAGGTTGCAAAGGGGCCAGTTTGGCTGAATAGGGCAGAGAGGCTGAACCAGGGAATGTGTTGGGGCGTGTGGGTTTGGGTGGAGTGAGCCGGAGACCCTGTGAGCTGGGTCACATTAGGGGCAGGCAGGGGGTGGAAGGGGATGCGAACAGCTGTCACTGGAGAACCATCACAAGTGCTGGAGCTGGTGAGCAGGGCACCTGGAAGAGAGGACAGACAAAGGAGAGAAGCAAAGTGCAGAGGAGAGGAGAGGGGAGAGGATGGTGAGGACAGGAGAGGACAGGAGAGGACAGGAGTGGAGGGGACCTGAGAAACCTACCTGGACAAAGGCAGCATACAGACATCCAGGAAGGCAGGCAGGCATGCAGGCAGCTCTGGCCTGGGCTCCCTGGATCCCGGGCACACCTCCACCTGTCTTCTCTTGGCTGCCAGCCCTGAGGTCCCTCTTCGGTCAGCACTGTCTTCCCATCCTTCCGTCCCTCTGTGCCAGGGCCCAGGCGTCTGGGCGCTGTTGCCTCACCTAGTGGCAGGGCAGTTGGGCTACCCAGTGCCAGTGTGGCCAGCACAGATTGCCAGGGGCTAGGACATCACAGAGGGCTCCTGTGGTTGCTAGGCTACGGGGACCCTGCCCATCCAGTTGACCAGCAGCCATGACCCCCACGCTGAACTTGACCTGAGGGGTGGTGGCCAGCCACCAGAGCCAGAGCCCCAGGGCAAAGCAGGTGCTGGTCGGCCGGGCCAAGGGGCTATGGGCAGATTGGTGTGTGTCTGGGCATGGGGCTGGCATCTGACAGCCCAGGGCTGGGGACCAAGGTCCGCCAGGCCCCTGTCCCACCATGTGCACTGACACACAGTCTTGCTGACTGACTGACAGTTCCCGCCCCAGAGATACCCACACCAGGTCCCTGGGTGCCCTGAGCTGCCCCTGAGGGTTGGTGGGTGCCTGCCTGGACACATGCCTCCGTAATGGAGGCCTCTATTAATCCCGTTGCCTACTGACAGCTGCCCTCCTGCCCCTCCTACTCCTCCTCCTCTTCTTCCTCCTCCTCTTCCTCCTCCTCCTCCTCCTCCTCCTCCTCCTCCTCCTTCTCCTCCTCCTCCTCTACCTCCTCCTCTTCTTCCTCATCCTCAGAGGGACTCAATCAGGGCCCTTGGCCTAGGCAAGCCAGGGCTGCTGCTCTGGCTGCTGCAGCTTCTATCCAGTGGGTGGGTGCAGGAATCTGTTCCTGTCAGTCCCTGATTCCTGGGACCTTCCATGCCTCCAGCTCCCCCCACTCTCTAGTCCATACCCCTCCTCAAGGATGCCCCCTTTCCCCTTGCCCTCTGTCCCCCAGCTCCCCAACTAACATCTACTGTGTGCTTCCCTGTGCTACTTTACTGATACCCTGCTTCTGCCCTTCAGCCCTGAGGGCCCAGGGCCAGCCCAGCTGCCATCTCACCATCCAGAGGGGGACCTGCCCTTACCCCCTGCCACCACACCCACACACACAGCCCTGCACACACTCACGGGCTCCCCTGCCTGTAGCCTGCCTCTCAAACAGTCTCCTTCTGCCCCCTAGCCCCCTTACAGCCTGTGCCACGGCCCCCCACAGACACCTGGGCATCAGCAGCGCAGACATGCAAACAGCTCCCCTCACCCCCACTCCATTTGCTCCAAGGTTGTCAAGAGTCTTTTTTTCATGCTGTAGGGGAGGGAGTTGAGACAGTCCAATGTCCTGGGGAGCAAGAACTGCAAACAGTCCATCTACATTGTAACATTTGGGTCTCCTGCCGCCCAATCCCTAGTGTGCTGTGCAGACCTTTGACTGGCAAAAACACCCCATCTGAGCGTGAGATATGGCTGGGCTAGTGGCTCTTTCTGTGGACTAAGAGACAGACAGACAGAGTTTTCAGGTTCAAAACCTATACTTTCCAGAAGATGGTCATTCACTTCGGTTTAAAAAAAAAAAAAAAAAAAAAAAAAAGGCTTTTTATTTTTTTCGCCCTGCCTGGGTAACCTGTCTGCTGCCAGTTTCAAAGTGAAAAAAGGGAAAAATCTTTTTTGGAGGGAAAAGGACCAAAATGCAGGCAGGTGGACTCCGTGGAGGGTGGATGAGGAGTTGCTCCTGCCCTGGCACTAGAGCCCCAGCTGCTGTTCCAGGTGCTCTCTGATACCAGAGATCTCCGTGTGTCGTGTCATGACACTGTCTCCAGCACTGACCCTCAGGATAATGAGGATTCAAAACGAGGCAGGTCATATTGCCTTCAAAAGTAAATCCAGGGAGGTTTGGCGGTATGTCAGAGGGTTAAGGGCTTGTGGCGCTCACGAAAAGGGGACAGGTGGAAGGATCTGGGGTCTGGCCCCCAGACCGCCACCTGCCGGGGAGTCGCTTTACAGGGGGTGAAGCAGGTCTTTAGGAGTTCTATCTTTCTCTCCCACCCTGTATTTCCTCTGCTCTCTCCTTTTGTGTCTGTCAGATGCAAGGTCAGTAACAACAACAACAACAACAACAACAACAACAACAATAACCACCACAGTGACCAAGCAACAAGGGCAGTGAAAGGGGAACAAATGGAGTGCAGGAGCTGTGGATTATTCGTGGTGCAGGCACTCAGCTGTGGCAATAACCCCTTGAGGCAATCAATCCATAAATGAAGAAGTAATACAGGTAACAGAGACTTATATGTCCCAGTGTGTTTCCACTGAGTTAATGTAAATGCACTTTTAATTACTTCTTCATTTATTTATTACCTTGCCACGAGAATTTCTTTTCATTGCTAAAAAAAAGTGCCCCTTCAAGGGTACCAGGTGGTGCCACACCCAGTTAAGCACTCATGTTACAATGCAGGAGGACTGGGCTTCAACACCCTGGTCCCCACCTGCCAGGGGAAATCTTTACAAGTGGTGCAGAAGTGCTGCAGGTGTTTCTCTCTGTGTCTCAAACTCTCTCTCCCTCCCTTCCCTCTCAATTCCTATCTATTTATTCCAGTGAATAATCAAGAAAATAGAAAGTAATAAAAGAAAAAGGAAAAGGAAATATGCCACGACTTCAAATGGGCTACTCAGGAAAATGCTTTCCTTGTTAAGATCCTCACAGCATTCCATATGCAGAAAGGCAAAGACACCATGTATTTTTTAACACAGATTTTATATTTATTTATTTGTTTATTTATTTAGGTGCTTACTCACTTTTGTTATTGTTGAATTAAAGTTTTACATTTGACATTGACTAAGGATCTGACACCAGGGGTCTCCAGTACCCCTAGATGGTACTCTCCCTCTACAAAAACGATCCATTGACCTGTCCATCCATCCATCCACCCATCCATCTATCCATCCATCCATCCATCCATCCATCCATCCATCCATCCATCCATCCAGCAGTCAACCAAGCTAAGTACAAAGGGAGATGTCTCCTTGAATGGTGAAGAGAATCAACGATGCACAGGTAGGTTGCAAAGGGGCCAGTTTGGATGAATAGGGCAGAGAGGCTGAACCAGGGAATGTGTTGGGGCGTGTGGGTTTGGGTGGAGTGAGCCGGAGACCCTGTGAGCTGGGTCACATTAGGGGCAGGCAGGGGGTGGAAGGGGATGCGAACAGCTGTCACTGGAGAACCATCACAAGTGCTGGAGCTGGTGAGCAGGGCACCTGGAAGAGAGGACAGACAAAGGAGAGAAGCAAAGTGCAGAGGAGAGGAGAGGGGAGAGGATGGTGAGGACAGGAGAGGACAGGAGAGGACAGGAGTGGAGGGGACCTGAGAAACCTACCTGGACAAAGGCAGCATACAGACATCCAGGAAGGCAGGCAGGCATGCAGGCAGCTCTGGCCTGGGCTCCCTGGATCCCGGGCACACCTCCACCTGTCTTCTCTTGGCTGCCAGCCCTGAGGTCCCTCTTCGGTCAGCACTGTCTTCCCATCCTTCCGTCCCTCTGTGCCAGGGCCCAGGCGTCTGGGCGCTGTTGCCTCACCTAGTGGCAGGGCAGTTGGGCTACCCAGTGCCAGTGTGGCCAGCACAGATTGCCAGGGGCTAGGACATCACAGAGGGCTCCTGTGGTTGCTAGGCTACGGGGACCCTGCCCATCCAGTTGACCAGCAGCCATGACCCCCACGCTGAACTTGACCTGAGGGGTGGTGGCCAGCCACCAGAGCCAGAGCCCCAGGGCAAAGCAGGTGCTGGTCGGCCGGGCCAAGGGGCTATGGGCAGATTGGTGTGTGTCTGGGCATGGGGCTGGCATCTGACAGCCCAGGGCTGGGGACCAAGGTCCGCCAGGCCCCTGTCCCACCATGTGCACTGACACACAGTCTTGCTGACTGACTGACAGTTCCCGCCCCAGAGATACCCACACCAGGTCCCTGGGTGCCCTGAGCTGCCCCTGAGGGTTGGTGGGTGCCTGCCTGGACACATGCCTCCGTAATGGAGGCCTCTATTAATCCCGTTGCCTACTGACAGCTGCCCTCCTGCCCCTCCTACTCCTCCTCCTCTTCTTCCTCCTCCTCTTCCTCCTCCTCCTCCTCCTCCTCCTCCTCCTCCTCCTTCTCCTCCTCCTCCTCTACCTCCTCCTCTTCTTCCTCATCCTCAGAGGGACTCAATCAGGGCCCTTGGCCTAGGCAAGCCAGGGCTGCTGCTCTGGCTGCTGCAGCTTCTATCCAGTGGGTGGGTGCAGGAATCTGTTCCTGTCAGTCCCTGATTCCTGGGACCTTCCATGCCTCCAGCTCCCCCCACTCTCTAGTCCATACCCCTCCTCAAGGATGCCCCCTTTCCCCTTGCCCTCTGTCCCCCAGCTCCCCAACTAACATCTACTGTGTGCTTCCCTGTGCTACTTTACTGCCACCCTGCTTCTGCCCTTCAGCCCTGAGGGCCCAGGGCCAGCCCAGCTGCCATCTCACCATCCAGAGGGGGACCTGCCCTTACCCCCTGCCACCACACCCACACACACAGCCCTGCACACACTCACGGGCTCCCCTGCCTGTAGCCTGCCTCTCAAACAGTCTCCTTCTGCCCCCTAGCCCCCTTACAGCCTGTGCCACGGCCCCCCACAGACACCTGGGCATCAGCAGCGCAGACATGCAAACAGCTCCCCTCACCCCCACTCCATTTGCTCCAAGGTTGTCAAGAGTCTTTTTTTCATGCTGTAGGGGAGGGAGTTGAGACAGTCCAATGTCCTGGGGAGCAAGAACTGCAAACAGTCCATCTACATTGTAACATTTGGGTCTCCTGCCGCCCAATCCCTAGTGTGCTGTGCAGACCTTTGACTGGCAAAAACACCCCATCTGAGCGTGAGATATGGCTGGGCTAGTGGCTCTTTCTGTGGACTAAGAGACAGACAGACAGAGTTTTCAGGTTCAAAACCTATACTTTCCAGAAGATGGTCATTCACTTCGGTTTAAAAAAAAAAAAAAAAAAAAAAAAAGGCTTTTTATTTTTTTCGCCCTGCCTGGGTAACCTGTCTGCTGCCAGTTTCAAAGTGAAAAAAGGGAAAAATCTTTTTTGGAGGGAAAAGGACCAAAATGCAGGCAGGTGGACTCCGTGGAGGGTGGATGAGGAGTTGCTCCTGCCCTGGCACTAGAGCCCCAGCTGCTGTTCCAGGTGCTCTCTGATACCAGAGATCTCCGTGTGTCGTGTCATGACACTGTCTCCAGCACTGACCCTCAGGATAATGAGGATTCAAAACGAGGCAGGTCATATTGCCTTCAAAAGTAAATCCAGGGAGGTTTGGCGGTATGTCAGAGGGTTAAGGGCTTGTGGCGCTCACGAAAAGGGGACAGGTGGAAGGATCTGGGGTCTGGCCCCCAGACCGCCACCTGCCGGGGAGTCGCTTTACAGGGGGTGAAGCAGGTCTTTAGGAGTTCTATCTTTCTCTCCCACCCTGTATTTCCTCTGCTCTCTCCTTTTGTGTCTGTCAGATGCAAGGTCAGTAACAACAACAACAACAACAACAACAACAACAACAACAACAATAACCACCACAGTGACCAAGCAACAAGGGCAGTGAAAGGGGAACAAATGGAGTGCAGGAGCTGTGGATTATTCGTGGTGCAGGCACTCAGCTGTGGCAATAACCCCTTGAGGCAATCAATCCATAAATGAAGAAGTAATACAGGTAACAGAGACTTATATGTCCCAGTGTGTTTCCACTGAGTTAATGTAAATGCACTTTTAATTACTTCTTCATTTATTTATTACCTTGCCACGAGAATTTCTTTTCATTGCTAAAAAAAAGTGCCCCTTCAAGGGTACCAGGTGGTGCCACACCCAGTTAAGCACTCATGTTACAATGCAGGAGGACTGGGCTTCAACACCCTGGTCCCCACCTGCCAGGGGAAATCTTTACAAGTGGTGCAGAAGTGCTGCAGGTGTTTCTCTCTGTGTCTCAAACTCTCTCTCCCTCCCTTCCCTCTCAATTCCTATCTATTTATTCCAGTGAATAATCAAGAAAATAGAAAGTAATAAAAGAAAAAGGAAAAGGAAATATGCCACGACTTCAAATGGGCTACTCAGGAAAATGCTTTCCTTGTTAAGATCCTCACAGCATTCCATATGCAGAAAGGCAAAGACACCATGTATTTTTTAACACAGATTTTATATTTATTTATTTGTTTATTTATTTAGGTGCTTACTCACTTTTGTTATTGTTGAATTAAAGTTTTACATTTGACATTGACTAAGGATCTGACACCAGGGGTCTCCAGTACCCCTAGATGGTACTCTCCCTCTACAAAAACGATCCATTGACCTGTCCATCCATCCATCCACCCATCCATCTATCCATCCATCCATCCATCCATCCATCCATCCATCCATCCATCCAGCAGTCAACCAAGCTAAGTACAAAGGGAGATGTCTCCTTGAATGGTGAAGAGAATCAACGATGCACAGGTAGGTTGCAAAGGGGCCAGTTTGGATGAATAGGGCAGAGAGGCTGAACCAGGGAATGTGTTGGGGCGTGTGGGTTTGGGTGGAGTGAGCCGGAGACCCTGTGAGCTGGGTCACATTAGGGGCAGGCAGGGGGTGGAAGGGGATGCGAACAGCTGTCACTGGAGAACCATCACAAGTGCTGGAGCTGGTGAGCAGGGCACCTGGAAGAGAGGACAGACAAAGGAGAGAAGCAAAGTGCAGAGGAGAGGAGAGGGGAGAGGATGGTGAGGACAGGAGAGGACAGGAGAGGACAGGAGTGGAGGGGACCTGAGAAACCTACCTGGACAAAGGCAGCATACAGACATCCAGGAAGGCAGGCAGGCATGCAGGCAGCTCTGGCCTGGGCTCCCTGGATCCCGGGCACACCTCCACCTGTCTTCTCTTGGCTGCCAGCCCTGAGGTCCCTCTTCGGTCAGCACTGTCTTCCCATCCTTCCGTCCCTCTGTGCCAGGGCCCAGGCGTCTGGGCGCTGTTGCCTCACCTAGTGGCAGGGCAGTTGGGCTACCCAGTGCCAGTGTGGCCAGCACAGATTGCCAGGGGCTAGGACATCACAGAGGGCTCCTGTGGTTGCTAGGCTACGGGGACCCTGCCCATCCAGTTGACCAGCAGCCATGACCCCCACGCTGAACTTGACCTGAGGGGTGGTGGCCAGCCACCAGAGCCAGAGCCCCAGGGCAAAGCAGGTGCTGGTCGGCCGGGCCAAGGGGCTATGGGCAGATTGGTGTGTGTCTGGGCATGGGGCTGGCATCTGACAGCCCAGGGCTGGGGACCAAGGTCCGCCAGGCCCCTGTCCCACCATGTGCACTGACACACAGTCTTGCTGACTGACTGACAGTTCCCGCCCCAGAGATACCCACACCAGGTCCCTGGGTGCCCTGAGCTGCCCCTGAGGGTTGGTGGGTGCCTGCCTGGACACATGCCTCCGTAATGGAGGCCTCTATTAATCCCGTTGCCTACTGACAGCTGCCCTCCTGCCCCTCCTACTCCTCCTCCTCTTCTTCCTCCTCCTCTTCCTCCTCCTCCTCCTCCTCCTCCTCCTCCTCCTTCTCCTCCTCCTCCTCTACCTCCTCCTCTTCTTCCTCATCCTCAGAGGGACTCAATCAGGGCCCTTGGCCTAGGCAAGCCAGGGCTGCTGCTCTGGCTGCTGCAGCTTCTATCCAGTGGGTGGGTGCAGGAATCTGTTCCTGTCAGTCCCTGATTCCTGGGACCTTCCATGCCTCCAGCTCCCCCCACTCTCTAGTCCATACCCCTCCTCAAGGATGCCCCCTTTCCCCTTGCCCTCTGTCCCCCAGCTCCCCAACTAACATCTACTGTGTGCTTCCCTGTGCTACTTTACTGCCACCCTGCTTCTGCCCTTCAGCCCTGAGGGCCCAGGGCCAGCCCAGCTGCCATCTCACATCCAGAGGGGGACCTGCCCTTACCCCCTGCCACCACACCCACACACACAGCCCTGCACACACTCACGGGCTCCCCTGCCTGTAGCCTGCCTCTCAAACAGTCTCCTTCTGCCCCCTAGCCCCCTTACAGCCTGTGCCACGGCCCCCCACAGACACCTGGGCATCAGCAGCGCAGACATGCAAACAGCTCCCCTCACCCCCACTCCATTTGCTCCAAGGTTGTCAAGAGTCTTTTTTTCATGCTGTAGGGGAGGGAGTTGAGACAGTCCAATGTCCTGGGGAGCAAGAACTGCAAACAGTCCATCTACATTGTAACATTTGGGTCTCCTGCCGCCCAATCCCTAGTGTGCTGTGCAGACCTTTGACTGGCAAAAACACCCCATCTGAGCGTGAGATATGGCTGGGCTAGTGGCTCTTTCTGTGGACTAAGAGACAGACAGACAGAGTTTTCAGGTTCAAAACCTATACTTTCCAGAAGATGGTCATTCACTTCGGTTTAAAAAAAAAAAAAAAAAAAAAAAAAAAAAAAAAAAAGGCTTTTTTTTTTTTTCGCCCTGCCTGGGTAACCTGTCTGCTGCCAGTTTCAAAGTGAAAAAAGGGAAAAATCTTTTTTGGAGGGAAAAGGACCAAAATGCAGGCAGGTGGACTCCGTGGAGGGTGGATGAGGAGTTGCTCCTGCCCTGGCACTAGAGCCCCAGCTGCTGTTCCAGGTGCTCTCTGATACCAGAGATCTCCGTGTGTCGTGTCATGACACTGTCTCCAGCACTGACCCTCAGGATAATGAGGATTCAAAACGAGGCAGGTCATATTGCCTTCAAAAGTAAATCCAGGGAGGTTTGGCGGTATGTCAGAGGGTTAAGGGCTTGTGGCGCTCACGAAAAGGGGACAGGTGGAAGGATCTGGGGTCTGGCCCCCAGACCGCCACCTGCCGGGGAGTCGCTTTACAGGGGGTGAAGCAGGTCTTTAGGAGTTCTATCTTTCTCTCCCACCCTGTATTTCCTCTGCTCTCTCCTTTTGTGTCTGTCAGATGCAAGGTCAGTAACAACAACAACAACAACAACAACAACAACAACAATAACCACCACAGTGACCAAGCAACAAGGGCAGTGAAAGGGGAACAAATGGAGTGCAGGAGCTGTGGATTATTCGTGGTGCAGGCACTCAGCTGTGGCAATAACCCCTTGAGGCAATCAATCCATAAATGAAGAAGTAATACAGGTAACAGAGACTTATATGTCCCAGTGTGTTTCCACTGAGTTAATGTAAATGCACTTTTAATTACTTCTTCATTTATTTATTACCTTGCCACGAGAATTTCTTTTCATTGCTAAAAAAAAGTGCCCCTTCAAGGGTACCAGGTGGTGCCACACCCAGTTAAGCACTCATGTTACAATGCAGGAGGACTGGGCTTCAACACCCTGGTCCCCACCTGCCAGGGGAAATCTTTACAAGTGGTGCAGAAGTGCTGCAGGTGTTTCTCTCTGTGTCTCAAACTCTCTCTCCCTCCCTTCCCTCTCAATTCCTATCTATTTATTCCAGTGAATAATCAAGAAAATAGAAAGTAATAAAAGAAAAAGGAAAAGGAAATATGCCACGACTTCAAATGGGCTACTCAGGAAAATGCTTTCCTTGTTAAGATCCTCACAGCATTCCATATGCAGAAAGGCAAAGACACCATGTATTTTTTAACACAGATTTTATATTTATTTATTTGTTTATTTATTTAGGTGCTTACTCACTTTTGTTATTGTTGAATTAATGTTTTACATTTGACATTGACTAAGGATCTGACACCAGGGGTCTCCAGTACCCCTAGATGGTACTCTCCCTCTACAAAAACGATCCATTGACCTGTCCATCCATCCATCCACCCATCCATCTATCCATCCATCCATCCATCCATCCATCCATCCATCCATCCATCCAGCAGTCAACCAAGCTAAGTACAAAAGGAGATCTCTCCTTGAATGGTGAAGAGAATCAACGATGCACAGGTAGGTTGCAAAGGGGCCAGTTTGGCTGAATAGGGCAGAGAGGCTGAACCAGGGAATGTGTTGGGGCATGTGGGTTTGGGTGGAGTGAGCCGGAGACCCTGTGAGCTGGGTCACATTAGGGGCAGGCAGGGGGTGGAAGGGGATGCGAACAGCTGTCACTGGAGAACCATCACAAGTGCTGGAGCTGGTGAGCAGGGCACCTGGAAGAGAGGACAGACAAAGGAGAGAAGCAAAGTGCAGAGGAGAGGAGAGGGGAGAGGATGGTGAGGACAGGAGAGGACAGGAGAGGACAGGAGTGGAGGGGACCTGAGAAACCTACCTGGACAAAGGCAGCATACAGACATCCAGGAAGGCAGGCAGGCATGCAGGCAGCTCTGGCCTGGGCTCCCTGGATCCCGGGCACACCTCCACCTGTCTTCTCTTGGCTGCCAGCCCTGAGGTCCCTCTTCGGTCAGCACTGTCTTCCCATCCTTCCGTCCCTCTGTGCCAGGGCCCAGGCGTCTGGGCGCTGTTGCCTCACCTAGTGGCAGGGCAGTTGGGCTACCCAGTGCCAGTGTGGCCAGCACAGATTGCCAGGGGCTAGGACATCACAGAGGGCTCCTGTGGTTGCTAGGCTACGGGGACCCTGCCCATCCAGTTGACCAGCAGCCATGACCCCCACGCTGAACTTGACCTGAGGGGTGGTGGCCAGCCACCAGAGCCAGAGCCCCAGGGCAAAGCAGGTGCTGGTCGGCCGGGCCAAGGGGCTATGGGCAGATTGGTGTGTGTCTGGGCATGGGGCTGGCATCTGACAGCCCAGGGCTGGGGACCAAGGTCCGCCAGGCCCCTGTCCCACCATGTGCACTGACACACAGTCTTGCTGACTGACTGACAGTTCCCGCCCCAGAGATACCCACACCAGGTCCCTGGGTGCCCTGAGCTGCCCCTGAGGGTTGGTGGGTGCCTGCCTGGACACATGCCTCCGTAATGGAGGCCTCTATTAATCCCGTTGCCTACTGACAGCTGCCCTCCTGCCCCTCCTACTCCTCCTCCTCTTCTTCCTCCTCCTCTTCCTCCTCCTCCTCCTCCTCCTCCTCCTCCTCCTCCTTCTCCTCCTCCTCCTCTACCTCCTCCTCTTCTTCCTCATCCTCAGAGGGACTCAATCAGGGCCCTTGGCCTAGGCAAGCCAGGGCTGCTGCTCTGGCTGCTGCAGCTTCTATCCAGTGGGTGGGTGCAGGAATCTGTTCCTGTCAGTCCCTGATTCCTGGGACCTTCCATGCCTCCAGCTCCCCCCACTCTCTAGTCCATACCCCTCCTCAAGGATGCCCCCTTTCCCCTTGCCCTCTGTCCCCCAGCTCCCCAACTAACATCTACTGTGTGCTTCCCTGTGCTACTTTACTGCCACCCTGCTTCTGCCCTTCAGCCCTGAGGGCCCAGGGCCAGCCCAGCTGCCATCTCACCATCCAGAGGGGGACCTGCCCTTACCCCCTGCCACCACACCCACACACACAGCCCTGCACACACTCACGGGCTCCCCTGCCTGTAGCCTGCCTCTCAAACAGTCTCCTTCTGCCCCCTAGCCCCCTTACAGCCTGTGCCACGGCCCCCCACAGACACCTGGGCATCAGCAGCGCAGACATGCAAACAGCTCCCCTCACCCCCACTCCATTTGCTCCAAGGTTGTCAAGAGTCTTTTTTTCATGCTGTAGGGGAGGGAGTTGAGACAGTCCAATGTCCTGGGGAGCAAGAACTGCAAACAGTCCATCTACATTGTAACATTTGGGTCTCCTGCCGCCCAATCCCTAGTGTGCTGTGCAGACCTTTGACTGGCAAAAACACCCCATCTGAGCGTGAGATATGGCTGGGCTAGTGGCTCTTTCTGTGGACTAAGAGACAGACAGACAGAGTTTTCAGGTTCAAAACCTATACTTTCCAGAAGATGGTCATTCACTTCGGTTTAAAAAAAAAAAAAAAAAGGCTTTTTATTTTTTTCGCCCTGCCTGGGTAACCTGTCTGCTGCCAGTTTCAAAGTGAAAAAAGGGAAAAATCTTTTTTGGAGGGAAAAGGACCAAAATGCAGGCAGGTGGACTCCGTGGAGGGTGGATGAGGAGTTGCTCCTGCCCTGGCACTAGAGCCCCAGCTGCTGTTCCAGGTGCTCTCTGATACCAGAGATCTCCGTGTGTCCTGTCATGACACTGTCTCCAGCACTGACCCTCAGGATAATGAGGATTCAAAACGAGGCAGGTCATATTGCCTTCAAAAGTAAATCCAGGGAGGTTTGGCGGTATGTCAGAGGGTTAAGGGCTTGTGGCGCTCACGAAAAGGGGACAGGTGGAAGGATCTGGGGTCTGGCCCCCAGACCGCCACCTGCCGGGGAGTCGCTTTACAGGGGGTGAAGCAGGTCTTTAGGAGTTCTATCTTTCTCTCCCACCCTGTATTTCCTCTGCTCTCTCCTTTTGTGTCTGTCAGATGCAAGGTCAGTAACAACAACAACAACAACAACAACAACAACAACAATAACCACCACAGTGACCAAGCAACAAGGGCAGTGAAAGGGGAACAAATGGAGTGCAGGAGCTGTGGATTATTCGTGGTGCAGGCACTCAGCTGTGGCAATAACCCCTTGAGGCAATCAATCCATAAATGAAGAAGTAATACAGGTAACAGAGACTTATATGTCCCAGTGTGTTTCCACTGAGTTAATGTAAATGCACTTTTAATTACTTCTTCATTTATTTATTACCTTGCCACGAGAATTTCTTTTCATTGCTAAAAAAAAGTGCCCCTTCAAGGGTACCAGGTGGTGCCACACCCAGTTAAGCACTCATGTTACAATGCAGGAGGACTGGGCTTCAACACCCTGGTCCCCACCTGCCAGGGGAAATCTTTACAAGTGGTGCAGAAGTGCTGCAGGTGTTTCTCTCTGTGTCTCAAACTCTCTCTCCCTCCCTTCCCTCTCAATTCCTATCTATTTATTCCAGTGAATAATCAAGAAAATAGAAAGTAATAAAAGAAAAAGGAAAAGGAAATATGCCACGACTTCAAATGGGCTACTCAGGAAAATGCTTTCCTTGTTAAGATCCTCACAGCATTCCATATGCAGAAAGGCAAAGACACCATGTATTTTTTAACACAGATTTTATATTTATTTATTTGTTTATTTATTTAGGTGCTTACTCACTTTTGTTATTGTTGAATTAAAGTTTTACATTTGACATTGACTAAGGATCTGACACCAGGGGTCTCCAGTACCCCTAGATGGTACTCTCCCTCTACAAAAACGATCCATTGACCTGTCCATCCATCCATCCACCCATCCATCTATCCATCCATCCATCCATCCATCCATCCATCCATCCATCCATCCATCCATCCATCCAGCAGTCAACCAAGCTAAGTACAAAGGGAGATGTCTCCTTGAATGGTGAAGAGAATCAACGATGCACAGGTAGGTTGCAAAGGGGCCAGTTTGGATGAATAGGGCAGAGAGGCTGAACCAGGGAATGTGTTGGGGCGTGTGGGTTTGGGTGGAGTGAGCCGGAGACCCTGTGAGCTGGGTCACATTAGGGGCAGGCAGGGGGTGGAAGGGGATGCGAACAGCTGTCACTGGAGAACCATCACAAGTGCTGGAGCTGGTGAGCAGGGCACCTGGAAGAGAGGACAGACAAAGGAGAGAAGCAAAGTGCAGAGGAGAGGAGAGGGGAGAGGATGGTGAGGACAGGAGAGGACAGGAGAGGACAGGAGTGGAGGGGACCTGAGAAACCTACCTGGACAAAGGCAGCATACAGACATCCAGGAAGGCAGGCAGGCATGCAGGCAGCTCTGGCCTGGGCTCCCTGGATCCCGGGCACACCTCCACCTGTCTTCTCTTGGCTGCCAGCCCTGAGGTCCCTCTTCGGTCAGCACTGTCTTCCCATCCTTCCGTCCCTCTGTGCCAGGGCCCAGGCGTCTGGGCGCTGTTGCCTCACCTAGTGGCAGGGCAGTTGGGCTACCCAGTGCCAGTGTGGCCAGCACAGATTGCCAGGGGCTAGGACATCACAGAGGGCTCCTGTGGTTGCTAGGCTACGGGGACCCTGCCCATCCAGTTGACCAGCAGCCATGACCCCCACGCTGAACTTGACCTGAGGGGTGGTGGCCAGCCACCAGAGCCAGAGCCCCAGGGCAAAGCAGGTGCTGGTCGGCCGGGCCAAGGGGCTATGGGCAGATTGGTGTGTGTCTGGGCATGGGGCTGGCATCTGACAGCCCAGGGCTGGGGACCAAGGTCCGCCAGGCCCCTGTCCCACCATGTGCACTGACACACAGTCTTGCTGACTGACTGACAGTTCCCGCCCCAGAGATACCCACACCAGGTCCCTGGGTGCCCTGAGCTGCCCCTGAGGGTTGGTGGGTGCCTGCCTGGACACATGCCTCCGTAATGGAGGCCTCTATTAATCCCGTTGCCTACTGACAGCTGCCCTCCTGCCCCTCCTACTCCTCCTCCTCTTCTTCCTCCTCCTCTTCCTCCTCCTCCTCCTCCTCCTCCTCCTCCTCCTTCTCCTCCTCCTCCTCTACCTCCTCCTCTTCTTCCTCATCCTCAGAGGGACTCAATCAGGGCCCTTGGCCTAGGCAAGCCAGGGCTGCTGCTCTGGCTGCTGCAGCTTCTATCCAGTGGGTGGGTGCAGGAATCTGTTCCTGTCAGTCCCTGATTCCTGGGACCTTCCATGCCTCCAGCTCCCCCCACTCTCTAGTCCATACCCCTCCTCAAGGATGCCCCCTTTCCCCTTGCCCTCTGTCCCCCAGCTCCCCAACTAACATCTACTGTGTGCTTCCCTGTGCTACTTTACTGCCACCCTGCTTCTGCCCTTCAGCCCTGAGGGCCCAGGGCCAGCCCAGCTGCCATCTCACCATCCAGAGGGGGACCTGCCCTTACCCCCTGCCACCACACCCACACACACAGCCCTGCACACACTCACGGGCTCCCCTGCCTGTAGCCTGCCTCTCAAACAGTCTCCTTCTGCCCCCTAGCCCCCTTACAGCCTGTGCCACGGCCCCCCACAGACACCTGGGCATCAGCAGCGCAGACATGCAAACAGCTCCCCTCACCCCCACTCCATTTGCTCCAAGGTTGTCAAGAGTCTTTTTTTCATGCTGTAGGGGAGGGAGTTGAGACAGTCCAATGTCCTGGGGAGCAAGAACTGCAAACAGTCCATCTACATTGTAACATTTGGGTCTCCTGCCGCCCAATCCCTAGTGTGCTGTGCAGACCTTTGACTGGCAAAAACACCCCATCTGAGCGTGAGATATGGCTGGGCTAGTGGCTCTTTCTGTGGACTAAGAGACAGACAGACAGAGTTTTCAGGTTCAAAACCTATACTTTCCAGAAGATGGTCATTCACTTCGGTTTAAAAAAAAAAAAAAAAAAAAAAAAAAAAAGGCTTTTTATTTTTTTCGCCCTGCCTGGGTAACCTGTCTGCTGCCAGTTTCAAAGTGAAAAAAGGGAAAAATCTTTTTTGGAGGGAAAAGGACCAAAATGCAGGCAGGTGGACTCCGTGGAGGGTGGATGAGGAGTTGCTCCTGCCCTGGCACTAGAGCCCCAGCTGCTGTTCCAGGTGCTCTCTGATACCAGAGATCTCCGTGTGTCGTGTCATGACACTGTCTCCAGCACTGACCCTCAGGATAATGAGGATTCAAAACGAGGCAGGTCATATTGCCTTCAAAAGTAAATCCAGGGAGGTTTGGCGGTATGTCAGAGGGTTAAGGGCTTGTGGCGCTCACGAAAAGGGGACAGGTGGAAGGATCTGGGGTCTGGCCCCCAGACCGCCACCTGCCGGGGAGTCGCTTTACAGGGGGTGAAGCAGGTCTTTAGGAGTTCTATCTTTCTCTCCCACCCTGTATTTCCTCTGCTCTCTCCTTTTGTGTCTGTCAGATGCAAGGTCAGTAACAACAACAACAACAACAACAACAACAACAACAATAACCACCACAGTGACCAAGCAACAAGGGCAGTGAAAGGGGAACAAATGGAGTGCAGGAGCTGTGGATTATTCGTGGTGCAGGCACTCAGCTGTGGCAATAACCCCTTGAGGCAATCAATCCATAAATGAAGAAGTAATACAGGTAACAGAGACTTATATGTCCCAGTGTGTTTCCACTGAGTTAATGTAAATGCACTTTTAATTACTTCTTCATTTATTTATTACCTTGCCACGAGAATTTCTTTTCATTGCTAAAAAAAAGTGCCCCTTCAAGGGTACCAGGTGGTGCCACACCCAGTTAAGCACTCATGTTACAATGCAGGAGGACTGGGCTTCAACACCCTGGTCCCCACCTGCCAGGGGAAATCTTTACAAGTGGTGCAGAAGTGCTGCAGGTGTTTCTCTCTGTGTCTCAAACTCTCTCTCCCTCCCTTCCCTCTCAATTCCTATCTATTTATTCCAGTGAATAATCAAGAAAATAGAAAGTAATAAAAGAAAAAGGAAAAGGAAATATGCCACGACTTCAAATGGGCTACTCAGGAAAATGCTTTCCTTGTTAAGATCCTCACAGCATTCCATATGCAGAAAGGCAAAGACACCATGTATTTTTTAACACAGATTTTATATTTATTTATTTGTTTATTTATTTAGGTGCTTACTCACTTTTGTTATTGTTGAATTAATGTTTTACATTTGACATTGACTAAGGATCTGACACCAGGGGTCTCCAGTACCCCTAGATGGTACTCTCCCTCTACAAAAACGATCCATTGACCTGTCCATCCATCCATCCACCCATCCATCTATCCATCCATCCATCCATCCATCCATCCATCCATCCATCCATCCATCCAGCAGTCAACCAAGCTAAGTACAAAAGGAGATCTCTCCTTGAATGGTGAAGAGAATCAACGATGCACAGGTAGGTTGCAAAGGGGCCAGTTTGGCTGAATAGGGCAGAGAGGCTGAACCAGGGAATGTGTTGGGGCATGTGGGTTTGGGTGGAGTGAGCCGGAGACCCTGTGAGCTGGGTCACATTAGGGGCAGGCAGGGGGTGGAAGGGGATGCGAACAGCTGTCACTGGAGAACCATCACAAGTGCTGGAGCTGGTGAGCAGGGCACCTGGAAGAGAGGACAGACAAAGGAGAGAAGCAAAGTGCAGAGGAGAGGAGAGGGGAGAGGATGGTGAGGACAGGAGAGGACAGGAGAGGACAGGAGTGGAGGGGACCTGAGAAACCTACCTGGACAAAGGCAGCATACAGACATCCAGGAAGGCAGGCAGGCATGCAGGCAGCTCTGGCCTGGGCTCCCTGGATCCCGGGCACACCTCCACCTGTCTTCTCTTGGCTGCCAGCCCTGAGGTCCCTCTTCGGTCAGCACTGTCTTCCCATCCTTCCGTCCCTCTGTGCCAGGGCCCAGGCGTCTGGGCGCTGTTGCCTCACCTAGTGGCAGGGCAGTTGGGCTACCCAGTGCCAGTGTGGCCAGCACAGATTGCCAGGGGCTAGGACATCACAGAGGGCTCCTGTGGTTGCTAGGCTACGGGGACCCTGCCCATCCAGTTGACCAGCAGCCATGACCCCCACGCTGAACTTGACCTGAGGGGTGGTGGCCAGCCACCAGAGCCAGAGCCCCAGGGCAAAGCAGGTGCTGGTCGGCCGGGCCAAGGGGCTATGGGCAGATTGGTGTGTGTCTGGGCATGGGGCTGGCATCTGACAGCCCAGGGCTGGGGACCAAGGTCCGCCAGGCCCCTGTCCCACCATGTGCACTGACACACAGTCTTGCTGACTGACTGACAGTTCCCGCCCCAGAGATACCCACACCAGGTCCCTGGGTGCCCTGAGCTGCCCCTGAGGGTTGGTGGGTGCCTGCCTGGACACATGCCTCCGTAATGGAGGCCTCTATTAATCCCGTTGCCTACTGACAGCTGCCCTCCTGCCCCTCCTACTCCTCCTCCTCTTCTTCCTCCTCCTCTTCCTCCTCCTCCTCCTCCTCCTCCTCCTCCTCCTTCTCCTCCTCCTCCTCTACCTCCTCCTCTTCTTCCTCATCCTCAGAGGGACTCAATCAGGGCCCTTGGCCTAGGCAAGCCAGGGCTGCTGCTCTGGCTGCTGCAGCTTCTATCCAGTGGGTGGGTGCAGGAATCTGTTCCTGTCAGTCCCTGATTCCTGGGACCTTCCATGCCTCCAGCTCCCCCCACTCTCTAGTCCATACCCCTCCTCAAGGATGCCCCCTTTCCCCTTGCCCTCTGTCCCCCAGCTCCCCAACTAACATCTACTGTGTGCTTCCCTGTGCTACTTTACTGCCACCCTGCTTCTGCCCTTCAGCCCTGAGGGCCCAGGGCCAGCCCAGCTGCCATCTCACCATCCAGAGGGGGACCTGCCCTTACCCCCTGCCACCACACCCACACACACAGCCCTGCACACACTCACGGGCTCCCCTGCCTGTAGCCTGCCTCTCAAACAG
The DNA here is from genome assembly GCF_950295315.1 of Erinaceus europaeus. Classification (NCBI taxonomy): domain Eukaryota; kingdom Metazoa; phylum Chordata; class Mammalia; order Eulipotyphla; family Erinaceidae; genus Erinaceus; species Erinaceus europaeus. Next base: position 189,853 of record NW_026647179.1, read on the forward strand.
TCTCCTTCTGCCCCCTAGCCCCCTTACAGCCTGTGCCACGGCCCCCCACAGACACCTGGGCATCAGCAGCGCAGACATGCAAACAGCTCCCCTCACCCCCACTCCATTTGCTCCAAGGTTGTCAAGAGTCTTTTTTTCATGCTGTAGGGGAGGGAGTTGAGACAGTCCAATGTCCTGGGGAGCAAGAACTGCAAACAGTCCATCTACATTGTAACATTTGGGTCTCCTGCCGCCCAATCCCTAGTGTGCTGTGCAGACCTTTGACTGGCAAAAACACCCCATCTGAGCGTGAGATATGGCTGGGCTAGTGGCTCTTTCTGTGGACTAAGAGACAGACAGACAGAGTTTTCAGGTTCAAAACCTATACTTTCCAGAAGATGGTCATTCACTTCAGTTTAAAAAAAAAAAAAAAAAAAAAAAAAAAAAAAAAAAAGGCTTTTTATTTTTTTCGCCCTGCCTGGGTAACCTGTCTGCTGCCAGTTTCAAAGTGAAAAAAGGGAAAAATCTTTTTTGGAGGGAAAAGGACCAAAATGCAGGCAGGTGGACTCCGTGGAGGGTGGATGAGGAGTTGCTCCTGCCCTGGCACTAGAGCCCCAGCTGCTGTTCCAGGTGCTCTCTGATACCAGAGATCTCCGTGTGTCGTGTCATGACACTGTCTCCAGCACTGACCCTCAGGATAATGAGGATTCAAAACGAGGCAGGTCATATTGCCTTCAAAAGTAAATCCAGGGAGGTTTGGCGGTATGTCAGAGGGTTAAGGGCTTGTGGCGCTCACGAAAAGGGGACAGGTGGAAGGATCTGGGGTCTGGCCCCCAGACCGCCACCTGCCGGGGAGTCGCTTTACAGGGGGTGAAGCAGGTCTTTAGGAGTTCTATCTTTCTCTCCCACCCTGTATTTCCTCTGCTCTCTCCTTTTGTGTCTGTCAGATGCAAGGTCAGTAACAACAACAACAACAACAACAACAACAACAACAATAACCACCACAGTGACCAAGCAACAAGGGCAGTGAAAGGGGAACAAATGGAGTGCAGGAGCTGTGGATTATTCGTGGTGCAGGCACTCAGCTGTGGCAATAACCCCTTGAGGCAATCAATCCATAAATGAAGAAGTAATACAGGTAACAGAGACTTATATGTCCCAGTGTGTTTCCACTGAGTTAATGTAAATGCACTTTTAATTACTTCTTCATTTATTTATTACCTTGCCACGAGAATTTCTTTTCATTGCTAAAAAAAAGTGCCCCTTCAAGGGTACCAGGTGGTGCCACACCCAGTTAAGCACTCATGTTACAATGCAGGAGGACTGGGCTTCAACACCCTGGTCCCCACCTGCCAGGGGAAATCTTTACAAGTGGTGCAGAAGTGCTGCAGGTGTTTCTCTCTGTGTCTCAAACTCTCTCTCCCTCCCTTCCCTCTCAATTCCTATCTATTTATTCCAGTGAATAATCAAGAAAATAGAAAGTAATAAAAGAAAAAGGAAAAGGAAATATGCCACGACTTCAAATGGGCTACTCAGGAAAATGCTTTCCTTGTTAAGATCCTCACAGCATTCCATATGCAGAAAGGCAAAGACACCATGTATTTTTTAACACAGATTTTATATTTATTTATTTGTTTATTTATTTAGGTGCTTACTCACTTTTGTTATTGTAGAATTAAAGTTTTACATTTGACATTGACTAAGGATCTGACACCAGGGGTCTCCAGTACCCCTAGATGGTACTCTCCCTCTACAAAAACGATCCATTGACCTGTCCATCCATCCATCCACCCATCCATCTATCCATCCATCCATCCATCCATCCATCCATCCATCCATCCAGCAGTCAACCAAGCTAAGTACAAAGGGAGATGTCTCCTTGAATGGTGAAGAGAATCAACGATGCACAGGTAGGTTGCAAAGGGGCCAGTTTGGCTGAATAGGGCAGAGAGGCTGAACCAGGGAATGTGTTGGGGCGTGTGGGTTTGGGTGGAGTGAGCCGGAGACCCTGTGAGCTGGGTCACATTAGGGGCAGGCAGGGGGTGGAAGGGGATGTGAACAGCTGTCACTGGAGAACCATCACAAGTGCTGGAGCTGGTGAGCAGGGCACCTGGAAGAGAGGACAGACAAAGGAGAGAAGCAAAGTGCAGAGGAGAGGAGAGGGGAGAGGATGGTGAGGACAGGAGAGGACAGGAGAGGACAGGAGTGGAGGGGACCTGAGAAACCTACCTGGACAAAGGCAGCATACAGACATCCAGGAAGGCAGGCAGGCATGCAGGCAGCTCTGGCCTGGGCTCCCTGGATCCCGGGCACACCTCCACCTGTCTTCTCTTGGCTGCCAGCCCTGAGGTCCCTCTTCGGTCAGCACTGTCTTCCCATCCTTCCGTCCCTCTGTGCCAGGGCCCAGGCGTCTGGGCGCTGTTGCCTCACCTAGTGGCAGGGCAGTTGGGCTACCCAGTGCCAGTGTGGCCAGCACAGATTGCCAGGGGCTAGGACATCACAGAGGGCTCCTGTGGTTGCTAGGCTACGGGGACCCTGCCCATCCAGTTGACCAGCAGCCATGACCCCCACGCTGAACTTGACCTGAGGGGTGGTGGCCAGCCACCAGAGCCAGAGCCCCAGGGCAAAGCAGGTGCTGGTCGGCCGGGCCAAGGGGCTATGGGCAGATTGGTGTGTGTCTGGGCATGGGGCTGGCATCTGACAGCCCAGGGCTGGGGACCAAGGTCCGCCAGGCCCCTGTCCCACCATGTGCACTGACACACAGTCTTGCTGACTGACTGACAGTTCCCGCCCCAGAGATACCCACACCAGGTCCCTGGGTGCCCTGAGCTGCCCCTGAGGGTTGGTGGGTGCCTGCCTGGACACCTGCCTCCGTAATGGAGGCCTCTATTAATCCCGTTGCCTACTGACAGCTGCCCTCCTGCCCCTCCTACTCCTCCTCCTCTTCTTCCTCCTCCTCTTCCTCCTCCTCCTCCTCCTCCTCCTCCTCCTTCTCCTCCTCCTCCTCTACCTCCTCCTCTTCTTCCTCATCCTCAGAGGGACTCAATCAGGGCCCTTGGCCTAGGCAAGCCAGGGCTGCTGCTCTGGCTGCTGCAGCTTCTATCCAGTGGGTGGGTGCAGGAATCTGTTCCTGTCAGTCCCTGATTTCTGGGACCTTCCATGCCTCCAGCTCCCCCCACTCTCTACTCCAAACCCCTGCTCAAGGATGCCCCCTTTCCCCTTGCCCTCTGTCCCCCAGCTCCCCAACTAACATCTACTGTGTGCTTCCCTGTGCTACTTTACTGCCACCCTGCTTCTGCCCTTCAGCCCTGAGGGCCCAGGGCCAGCCCAGCTGCCATCTCACCATCCAGAGGGGGACCTGCCCTTACCCCCTGCCACCACACCCACACACACAGCCCTGCACACACTCACGGGCTCCCCTGCCTGTAGCCTGCCTCTCAAACAGTCTCCTTCTGCCCCCTAGCCCCCTTACAGCCTGTGCCACGGCCCCCCACAGACACCTGGGCATCAGCAGCGCAGACATGCAAACAGCTCCCCTCACCCCCACTCCATTTGCTCCAAGGTTGTCAAGAGTCTTTTTTTCATGCTGTAGGGGAGGGAGTTGAGACAGTCCAATGTCCTGGGGAGCAAGAACTGCAAACAGTCCATCTACATTGTAACATTTGGGTCTCCTGCCGCCCAATCCCTAGTGTGCTGTGCAGACCTTTGACTGGCAAAAACACCCCATCTGAGCGTGAGATATGGCTGGGCTAGTGGCTCTTTCTGTGGACTAAGAGACAGACAGACAGAGTTTTCAGGTTCAAAACCTATACTTTCCAGAAGATGGTCATTCACTTCGGTTTAAAAAAAAAAAAAAAAAAAAAAAAAAAGGCTTTTTATTTTTTTCGCCCTGCCTGGGTAACCTGTCTGCTGCCAGTTTCAAAGTGAAAAAGGGGAAAAATCTTTTTTGGAGGGAAAAGGACCAAAATGCAGGCAGGTGGACTCCGTGGAGGGTGGATGAGGAGTTGCTCCTGCCCTGGCACTAGAGCCCCAGCTGCTGTTCCAGGTGCTCTCTGATACCAGAGATCTCCGTGTGTCGTGTCATGACACTGTCTCCAGCACTGACCCTCAGGATAATGAGGATTCAAAACGAGGCAGGTCATATTGCCTTCAAAAGTAAATCCAGGGAGGTTTGGCGGTATGTCAGAGGGTTAAGGGCTCTTGGCGCTCACGAAAAGGGGACAGGTGGAAGGATCTGGGGTCTGGCCCCCAGACCGCCACCTGCCGGGGAGTCGCTTTACAGGGGGTGAAGCAGGTCTTTAGGAGTTCTATCTTTCTCTCCCACCCTGTATTTCCTCTGCTCTCTCCTTTTGTGTCTGTCAGATGCAAGGTCAGTAACAACAACAACAACAACAACAACAACAACAACAATAACCACCACAGTGACCAAGCAACAAGGGCAGCGAAAGGGGAACAAATGGAGTGCAGGAGCTGTGGATTATTCGTGGTGCAGGCACTCAGCTGTGGCAATAACCCCTTGAGGCAATCAATCCATAAATGAAGAAGTAATACAGGTAACAGAGACTTATATGTCCCAGTGTGTTTCCACTGAGTTAATGTAAATGCACTTTTAATTACTTCTTCATTTATTTATTACCTTGCCACGAGAATTTCTTTTCATTGCTAAAAAAAAGTGCCCCTTCAAGGGTACCAGGTGGTGCCACACCCAGTTAAGCACTCATGTTACAATGCAGGAGGACTGGGCTTCAACACCCTGGTCCCCACCTGCCAGGGGAAATCTTTACAAATGGTGCAGAAGTGCTGCAGGTGTTTCTCTCTGTGTCTCAAACTCTCTCTCCCTCCCTTCCCTCTCAATTCCTATCTATTTATTCCAGTGAATAATCAAGAAAATAGAAAGTAATAAAAGAAAAAGGAAAAGGAAATATGCCACGACTTCAAATGGGCTACTCAGGAAAATGCTTTCCTTGTTAAGATCCTCACAGCATTCCATATGCAGAAAGGCAAAGACACCATGTATTTTTTAACACAGATTTTATATTTATTTATTTGTTTATTTATTTAGGTGCTTACTCACTTTTGTTATTGTTGAATTAAAGTTTTACATTTGACATTGACTAAGGATCTGACACCAGGGGTCTCCAGTACCCCTAGATGGTACTCTCCCTCTACAAAAACGATCCATTGACCTGTCCATCCATCCATCCACCCATCCATCTATCCATCCATCCATCCATCCATCCATCCATCCATCCATCCATCCATCCATCCAGCAGTCAACCAAGCTAAGTACAAAGGGAGATGTCTCCTTGAATGGTGAAGAGAATCAACGATGCACAGGTAGGTTGCAAAGGGGCCAGTTTGGCTGAATAGGGCAGAGAGGCTGAACCAGGGAATGTGTTGGGGCGTGTGGGTTTGGGTGGAGTGAGCCGGAGACCCTGTGAGCTGGGTCACATTAGGGGCAGGCAGGGGGTGGAAGGGGATGCGAACAGCTGTCACTGGAGAACCATCACAAGTGCTGGAGCTGGTGAGCAGGGCACCTGGAAGAGAGGACAGACAAAGGAGAGAAGCAAAGTGCAGAGGAGAGGAGAGGGGAGAGGATGGTGAGGACAGGAGAGGACAGGAGAGGACAGGAGTGGAGGGGACCTGAGAAACCTACCTGGACAAAGGCAGCATACAGACATCCAGGAAGGCAGGCAGGCATGCAGGCAGCTCTGGCCTGGGCTCCCTGGATCCCGGGCACACCTCCACCTGTCTTCTCTTGGCTGCCAGCCCTGAGGTCCCTCTTCGGTCAGCACTGTCTTCCCATCCTTCCGTCCCTCTGTGCCAGGGCCCAGGCGTCTGGGCGCTGTTGCCTCACCTAGTGGCAGGGCAGTTGGGCTACCCAGTGCCAGTGTGGCCAGCACAGATTGCCAGGGGCTAGGACATCACAGAGGGCTCCTGTGGTTGCTAGGCTACGGGGACCCTGCCCATCCAGTTGACCAGCAGCCATGACCCCCACGCTGAACTTGACCTGAGGGGTGGTGGCCAGCCACCAGAGCCAGAGCCCCAGGGCAAAGCAGGTGCTGGTCGGCCGGGCCAAGGGGCTATGGGCAGATTGGTGTGTGTCTGGGCATGGGGCTGGCATCTGACAGCCCAGGGCTGGGGACCAAGGTCCGCCAGGCCCCTGTCCCACCATGTGCACTGACACACAGTCTTGCTGACTGACTGACAGTTCCCGCCCCAGAGATACCCACACCAGGTCCCTGGGTGCCCTGAGCTGCCCCTGAGGGTTGGTGGGTGCCTGCCTGGACACCTGCCTCCGTAATGGAGGCCTCTATTAATCCCGTTGCCTACTGACAGCTGCCCTCCTGCCCCTCCTACTCCTCCTCCTCTTCTTCCTCCTCCTCTTCCTCCTCCTCCTCCTCCTCCTCCTCCTCCTTCTCCTCCTCCTCCTCTACCTCCTCCTCTTCTTCCTCATCCTCAGAGGGACTCAATCAGGGCCCTTGGCCTAGGCAAGCCAGGGCTGCTGCTCTGGCTGCTGCAGCTTCTATCCAGTGGGTGGGTGCAGGAATCTGTTCCTGTCAGTCCCTGATTCCTGGGACCTTCCATGCCTCCAGCTCCCCCCACTCTCTAGTCCATACCCCTCCTCAAGGATGCCCCCTTTCCCCTTGCCCTCTGTCCCCCAGCTCCCCAACTAACATCTACTGTGTGCTTCCCTGTGCTACTTTACTGCCACCCTGCTTCTGCCCTTCAGCCCTGAGGGCCCAGGGCCAGCCCAGCTGCCATCTCACCATCCAGAGGGGGACCTGCCCTTACCCCCTGCCACCACACTCACACACACAGCCCTGCACACACTCACGGGCTCCCCTGCCTGTAGCCTGCCTCTCAAACAGTCTCCTTCTGCCCCCTAGCCCCCTTACAGCCTGTGCCACGGCCCCCCACAGACACCTGGGCATCAGCAGCGCAGACATGCAAACAGCTCCCCTCACCCCCACTCCATTTGCTCCAAGGTTGTCAAGAGTCTTTTTTTCATGCTGTAGGGGAGGGAGTTGAGACAGTCCAATGTCCTGGGGAGCAAGAACTGCAAACAGTCCATCTACATTGTAACATTTGGGTCTCCTGCCGCCCAATCCCTAGTGTGCTGTGCAGACCTTTGACTGGCAAAAACACCCCATCTGAGCGTGAGATATGGCTGGGCTAGTGGCTCTTTCTGTGGACTAAGAGACAGACAGACAGAGTTTTCAGGTTCAAAACCTATACTTTCCAGAAGATGGTCATTCACTTCGGTTTAAAAAAAAAAAAAAAAAAAAAAAAAAGGCTTTTTATTTTTTTCGCCCTGCCTGGGTAACCTGTCTGCTGCCAGTTTCAAAGTGAAAAAAGGGAAAAATCTTTTTTGGAGGGAAAAGGACCAAAATGCAGGCAGGTGGACTCCGTGGAGGGTGGATGAGGAGTTGCTCCTGCCCTGGCACTAGAGCCCCAGCTGCTGTTCCAGGTGCTCTCTGATACCAGAGATCTCCGTGTGTCGTGTCATGACACTGTCTCCAGCACTGACCCTCAGGATAATGAGGATTCAAAACGAGGCAGGTCATATTGCCTTCAAAAGTAAATCCAGGGAGGTTTGGCGGTATGTCAGAGGGTTAAGGGCTCTTGGCGCTCACGAAAAGGGGACAGGTGGAAGGATCTGGGGTCTGGCCCCCAGACCGCCACCTGCCGGGGAGTCGCTTTACAGGGGGTGAAGCAGGTCTTTAGGAGTTCTATCTTTCTCTCCCACCCTGTATTTCCTCTGCTCTCTCCTTTTGTGTCTGTCAGATGCAAGGTCAGTAACAACAACAACAACAACAACAACAACAACAACAATAACCACCACAGTGACCAAGCAACAAGGGCAGCGAAAGGGGAACAAATGGAGTGCAGGAGCTGTGGATTATTCGTGGTGCAGGCACTCAGCTGTGGCAATAACCCCTTGAGGCAATCAATCCATAAATGAAGAAGTAATACAGGTAACAGAGACTTATATGTCCCAGTGTGTTTCCACTGAGTTAATGTAAATGCACTTTTAATTACTTCTTCATTTATTTATTACCTTGCCACGAGAATTTCTTTTCATTGCTAAAAAAAAGTGCCCCTTCAAGGGTACCAGGTGGTGCCACACCCAGTTAAGCACTCATGTTACAATGCAGGAGGACTGGGCTTCAACACCCTGGTCCTCACCTGCCAGGGGAAATCTTTACAAGTGGTGCAGAAGTGCTGCAGGTGTTTCTCTCTGTGTCTCAAACTCTCTCTCCCTCCCTTCCCTCTCAATTCCTATCTATTTATTCCAGTGAATAATCAAGAAAATAGAAAGTAATAAAAGAAAAAGGAAAAGGAAATATGCCACGACTTCAAATGGGCTACTCAGGAAAATGCTTTCCTTGTTAAGATCCTCACAGCATTCCATATGCAGAAAGGCAAAGACACCATGTATTTTTTAACACAGATTTTATATTTATTTATTTGTTTATTTATTTAGGTGCTTACTCACTTTTGTTATTGTTGAATTAAAGTTTTACATTTGACATTGACTAAGGATCTGACACCAGGGGTCTCCAGTACCCCTAGATGGTACTCTCCCTCTACAAAAACGATCCATTGACCTGTCCATCCATCCATCCACCCATCCATCTATCCATCCATCCATCCATCCATCCATCCATCCATCCATCCATCCAGCAGTCAACCAAGCTAAGTACAAAGGGAGATGTCTCCTTGAATGGTGAAGAGAATCAACGATGCACAGGTAGGTTGCAAAGGGGCCAGTTTGGCTGAATAGGGCAGAGAGGCTGAACCAGGGAATGTGTTGGGGCGTGTGGGTTTGGGTGGAGTGAGCCGGAGACCCTGTGAGCTGGGTCACATTAGGGGCAGGCAGGGGGTGGAAGGGGATGTGAACAGCTGTCACTGGAGAACCATCACAAGTGCTGGAGCTGGTGAGCAGGGCACCTGGAAGAGAGGACAGACAAAGGAGAGAAGCAAAGTGCAGAGGAGAGGAGAGGGGAGAGGATGGTGAGGACAGGAGAGGACAGGAGAGGACAGGAGTGGAGGGGACCTGAGAAACCTACCTGGACAAAGGCAGCATACAGACATCCAGGAAGGCAGGCAGGCATGCAGGCAGCTCTGGCCTGGGCTCCCTGGATCCCGGGCACACCTCCACCTGTCTTCTCTTGGCTGCCAGCCCTGAGGTCCCTCTTCGGTCAGCACTGTCTTCCCATCCTTCCGTCCCTCTGTGCCAGGGCCCAGGCGTCTGGGCGCTGTTGCCTCACCTAGTGGCAGGGCAGTTGGGCTACCCAGTGCCAGTGTGGCCAGCACAGATTGCCAGGGGCTAGGACATCACAGAGGGCTCCTGTGGTTGCTAGGCTACGGGGACCCTGCCCATCCAGTTGACCAGCAGCCATGACCCCCATGCTGAACTTGACCTGAGGGGTGGTGGCCAGCCACCAGAGCCAGAGCCCCAGGGCAAAGCAGGTGCTGGTCGGCCGGGCCAAGGGGCTATGGGCAGATTGGTGTGTGTCTGGGCATGGGGCTGGCATCTGACAGCCCAGGGCTGGGGACCAAGGTCCGCCAGGCCCCTGTCCCACCATGTGCACTGACACACAGTCTTGCTGACTGACTGACAGTTCCCGCCCCAGAGATACCCACACCAGGTCCCTGGGTGCCCTGAGCTGCCCCTGAGGGTTGGTGGGTGCCTGCCTGGACACCTGCCTCCGTAATGGAGGCCTCTATTAATCCCGTTGCCTACTGACAGCTGCCCTCCTGCCCCTCCTACTCCTCCTCCTCTTCTTCCTCCTCCTCTTCCTCCTCCTCCTCCTCCTCCTCCTCCTTCTCCTCCTCCTCCTCTACCTCCTCCTCTTCTTCCTCATCCTCAGAGGGACTCAATCAGGGCCCTTGGCCTAGGCAAGCCAGGGCTGCTGCTCTGGCTGCTGCAGCTTCTATCCAGTGGGTGGGTGCAGGAATCTGTTCCTGTCAGTCCCTGATTCCTGGGACCTTCCATGCCTCCAGCTCCCCCCACTCTCTAGTCCATACCCCTCCTCAAGGATGCCCCCTTTCCCCTTGCCCTCTGTCCCCCAGCTCCCCAACTAACATCTACTGTGTGCTTCCCTGTGCTACTTTACTGCCACCCTGCTTCTGCCCTTCAGCCCTGAGGGCCCAGGGCCAGCCCAGCTGCCATCTCACCATCCAGAGGGGGACCTGCCCTTACCCCCTGCCACCACACCCACACACACAGCCCTGCACACACTCAGGGCTCCCCTGCCTGTAGCCTGCCTCTCAAACAGTCTCCTTCTGCCCCCTAGCCCCCTTACAGCCTGTGCCACGGCCCCCCACAGACACCTGGGCATCAGCAGCGCAGACATGCAAACAGCTCCCCTCACCCCCACTCCATTTGCTCCAAGGTTGTCAAGAGTCTTTTTTTCATGCTGTAGGGGAGGGAGTTGAGACAGTCCAATGTCCTGGGGAGCAAGAACTGCAAACAGTCCATCTACATTGTAACATTTGGGTCTCCTGCCGCCCAATCCCTAGTGTGCTGTGCAGACCTTTGACTGGCAAAAACACCCCATCTGAGCGTGAGATATGGCTGGGCTAGTGGCTCTTTCTGTGGACTAAGAGACAGACAGACAGAGTTTTCAGGTTCAAAACCTATACTTTCCAGAAGATGGTCATTCACTTCGGTTTAAAAAAAAAAAAAAAAAAAAAAAAGGCTTTTTATTTTTTTCGCCCTGCCTGGGTAACCTGTCTGCTGCCAGTTTCAAAGTGAAAAAAGGGAAAAATCTTTTTTGGAGAGAAAAGGACCAAAATGCAGGCAGGTGGACTCCGTGGAGGGTGGATGAGGAGTTGCTCCTGCCCTGGCACTAGAGCCCCAGCTGCTGTTCCAGGTGCTCTCTGATACCAGAGATCTCCGTGTGTCGTGTCATGACACTGTCTCCAGCACTGACCCTCAGGATAATGAGGATTCAAAACGAGGCAGGTCATATTGCCTTCAAAAGTAAATCCAGGGAGGTTTGGCGGTATGTCAGAGGGTTAAGGGCTTGTGGCGCTCACGAAAAGGGGACAGGTGGAAGGATCTGGGGTCTGGCCCCCAGACCGCCACCTGCCGGGGAGTCGCTTTACAGGGGGTGAAGCAGGTCTTTAGGAGTTCTATCTTTCTCTCCCACCCTGTATTTCCTCTGCTCTCTCCTTTTGTGTCTGTCAGATGCAAGGTCAGTAACAACAACAACAACAACAACAACAACAACAACAACAATAACCACCACAGTGACCAAGCAACAAGGGCAGCGAAAGGGGAACAAATGGAGTGCAGGAGCTGTGGATTATTCGTGGTGCAGGCACTCAGCTGTGGCAATAACCCCTTGAGGCAATCAATCCATAAATGAAGAAGTAATACAGGTAACAGAGACTTATATGTCCCAGTGTGTTTCCACTGAGTTAATGTAAATGCACTTTTAATTACTTCTTCATTTATTTATTACCTTGCCACGAGAATTTCTTTTCATTGCTAAAAAAAAGTGCCCCTTCAAGGGTACCAGGTGGTGCCACACCCAGTTAAGCACTCATGTTACAATGCAGGAGGACTGGGCTTCAACACCCTGGTCCCCACCTGCCAGGGGAAATCTTTACAAGTGGTGCAGAAGTGCTGCAGGTGTTTCTCTCTGTGTCTCAAACTCTCTCTCCCTCCCTTCCCTCTCAATTCCTATCTATTTATTCCAGTGAATAATCAAGAAAATAGAAAGTAATAAAAGAAAAAGGAAAAGGAAATATGCCACGACTTCAAATGGGCTACTCAGGAAAATGCTTTCCTTGTTAAGATCCTCACAGCATTCCATATGCAGAAAGGCAAAGACACCATGTATTTTTTAACACAGATTTTATATTTATTTATTTGTTTATTTATTTAGGTGCTTACTCACTTTTGTTATTGTTGAATTAAAGTTTTACATTTGACATTGACTAAGGATCTGACACCAGGGGTCTCCAGTACCCCTAGATGGTACTCTCCCTCTACAAAAACGATCCATTGACCTGTCCATCCATCCATCCACCCATCCATCTATCCATCCATCCATCCATCCATCCATCCATCCATCCATCCATCCATCCAGCAGTCAACCAAGCTAAGTACAAAGGGAGATGTCTCCTTGAATGGTGAAGAGAATCAACGATGCACAGGTAGGTTGCAAAGGGGCCAGTTTGGCTGAATAGGGCAGAGAGGCTGAACCAGGGAATGTGTTGGGGCGTGTGGGTTTGGGTGGAGTGAGCCGGAGACCCTGTGAGCTGGGTCACATTAGGGGCAGGCAGGGGGTGGAAGGGGATGCGAACAGCTGTCACTGGAGAACCATCACAAGTGCTGGAGCTGGTGAGCAGGGCACCTGGAAGAGAGGACAGACAAAGGAGAGAAGCAAAGTGCAGAGGAGAGGAGAGGGGAGAGGATGGTGAGGACAGGAGAGGACAGGAGAGGACAGGAGTGGAGGGGACCTGAGAAACCTACCTGGACAAAGGCAGCATACAGACATCCAGGAAGGCAGGCAGGCATGCAGGCAGCTCTGGCCTGGGCTCCCTGGATCCCGGGCACACCTCCACCTGTCTTCTCTTGGCTGCCAGCCCTGAGGTCCCTCTTCGGTCAGCACTGTCTTCCCATCCTTCCGTCCCTCTGTGCCAGGGCCCAGGCGTCTGGGCGCTGTTGCCTCACCTAGTGGCAGGGCAGTTGGGCTACCCAGTGCCAGTGTGGCCAGCACAGATTGCCAGGGGCTAGGACATCACAGAGGGCTCCTGTGGTTGCTAGGCTACGGGGACCCTGCCCATCCAGTTGACCAGCAGCCATGACCCCCACGCTGAACTTGACCTGAGGGGTGGTGGCCAGCCACCAGAGCCAGAGCCCCAGGGCAAAGCAGGTGCTGGTCGGCCGGGCCAAGGGGCTATGGGCAGATTGGTGTGTGTCTGGGCATGGGGCTGGCATCTGACAGCCCAGGGCTGGGGACCAAGGTCCGCCAGGCCCCTGTCCCACCATGTGCACTGACACACAGTCTTGCTGACTGACTGACAGTTCCCGCCCCAGAGATACCCACACCAGGTCCCTGGGTGCCCTGAGCTGCCCCTGAGGGTTGGTGGGTGCCTGCCTGGACACCTGCCTCCGTAATGGAGGCCTCTATTAATCCCGTTGCCTACTGACAGCTGCCCTCCTGCCCCTCCTACTCCTCCTCCTCTTCTTCCTCCTCCTCTTCCTCCTCCTCCTCCTCCTCCTCCTCCTCCTTCTCCTCCTCCTCCTCTACCTCCTCCTCTTCTTCCTCATCCTCAGAGGGATTCAATCAGGGCCCTTGGCCTAGGCAAGCCAGGGCTGCTGCTCTGGCTGCTGCAGCTTCTATCCAGTGGGTGGGTGCAGAAATCTGTTCCTGTCAGTCCCTGATTCCTGGGACCTTCCATGCCTCCAGCTCCCCCCACTCTCTAGTCCATACCCCTCCTCAAGGATGCCCCCTTTCCCCTTGCCCTCTGTCCCCCAGCTCCCCAACTAACATCTACTGTGTGCTTCCCTGTGCTACTTTACTGCCACCCTGCTTCTGCCCTTCAGCCCTGAGGGCCCAGGGCCAGCCCAGCTGCCATCTCACCATCCAGAGGGGGACCTGCCCTTACCCCCTGCCACCACACCCACACACACAGCCCTGCACACACTCACGGGCTCCCCTGCCTGTAGCCTGCCTCTCAAACAGTCTCCTTCTGCCCCCTAGCCCCCTTACAGCCTGTGCCACGGCCCCCCACAGACACCTGGGCATCAGCAGCGCAGACATGCAAACAGCTCCCCTCACCCCCACTCCATTTGCTCCAAGGTTGTCAAGAGTCTTTTTTTCATGCTGTAGGGGAGGGAGTTGAGACAGTCCAATGTCCTGGGGAGCAAGAACTGCAAACAGTCCATCTACATTGTAACATTTGGGTCTCCTGCCGCCCAATCCCTAGTGTGCTGTGCAGACCTTTGACTGGCAAAAACACCCCATCTGAGCGTGAGATATGGCTGGGCTAGTGGCTCTTTCTGTGGACTAAGAGACAGACAGACAGAGTTTTCAGGTTCAAAACCTATACTTTCCAGAAGATGGTCATTCACTTCGGTTTAAAAAAAAAAAAAAAAAGGCTTTTTATTTTTTTCGCCCTGCCTGGGTAACCTGTCTGCTGCCAGTTTCAAAGTGAAAAAAGGGAAAAATCTTTTTTGGAGGGAAAAGGACCAAAATGCAGGCAGGTGGACTCCGTGGAGGGTGGATGAGGAGTTGCTCCTGCCCTGGCACTAGAGCCCCAGCTGCTGTTCCAGGTGCTCTCTGATACCAGAGATCTCCGTGTGTCGTGTCATGACACTGTCTCCAGCACTGACCCTCAGGATAATGAGGATTCAAAACGAGGCAGGTCATATTGCCTTCAAAAGTAAATCCAGGGAGGTTTGGCGGTATGTCAGAGGGTTAAGGGCTCTTGGCGCTCACGAAAAGGGGACAGGTGGAAGGATCTGGGGTCTGGCCCCCAGACCGCCACCTGCCGGGGAGTCGCTTTACAGGGGGTGAAGCAGGTCTTTAGGAGTTCTATCTTTCTCTCCCACCCTGTATTTCCTCTGCTCTCTCCTTTTGTGTCTGTCAGATGCAAGGTCAGTAACAACAACAACAACAACAACAACAACAACAACAATAACCACCACAGTGACCAAGCAACAAGGGCAGCGAAAGGGGAACAAATGGAGTGCAGGAGCTGTGGATTATTCGTGGTGCAGGCACTCAGCTGTGGCAATAACCCCTTGAGGCAATCAATCCATAAATGAAGAAGTAATACAGGTAACAGAGACTTATATGTCCCAGTGTGTTTCCACTGAGTTAATGTAAATGCACTTTTAATTACTTCTTCATTTATTTATTACCTTGCCACGAGAATTTCTTTTCATTGCTAAAAAAAAGTGCCCCTTCAAGGGTACCAGGTGGTGCCACACCCAGTTAAGCACTCATGTTACAATGCAGGAGGACTGGGCTTCAACACCCTGGTCCCCACCTGCCAGGGGAAATCTTTACAAGTGGTGCAGAAGTGCTGCAGGTGTTTCTCTCTGTGTCTCAAACTCTCTCTCCCTCCTCAATTCCTATCTATTTATTCCAGTGAATAATCAAGAAAATAGAAAGTAATAAAAGAAAAAGGAAAAGGAAATATGCCACGACTTCAAATGGGCTACTCAGGAAAATGCTTTCCTTGTTAAGATCCTCACAGCATTCCATATGCAGAAAGGCAAAGACACCATGTATTTTTTAACACAGATTTTATATTTATTTATTTGTTTATTTATTTAGGTGCTTACTCACTTTTGTTATTGTTGAATTAAAGTTTTACATTTGACATTGACTAAGGATCTGACACCAGGGGTCTCCAGTACCCCTAGATGGTACTCTCCCTCTACAAAAACGATCCATTGACCTGTCCATCCATCCATCCACCCATCCATCTATCCATCCATCCATCCATCCATCCATCCATCCATCCATCCATCCATCCATCCATCCATCCAGCAGTCAACCAAGCTAAGTACAAAGGGAGATGTCTCCTTGAATGGTGAAGAGAATCAACGATGCACAGGTAGGTTGCAAAGGGGCCAGTTTGGCTGAATAGGGCAGAGAGGCTGAACCAGGGAATGTGTTGGGGCGTGTGGGTTTGGGTGGAGTGAGCCGGAGACCCTGTGAGCTGGGTCACATTAGGGGCAGGCAGGGGGTGGAAGGGGATGCGAACAGCTGTCACTGGAGAACCATCACAAGTGCTGGAGCTGGTGAGCAGGGCACCTGGAAGAGAGGACAGACAAAGGAGAGAAGCAAAGTGCAGAGGAGAGGAGAGGGGAGAGGATGGTGAGGACAGGAGAGGACAGGAGAGGACAGGAGTGGAGGGGACCTGAGAAACCTACCTGGACAAAGGCAGCATACAGACATCCAGGAAGGCAGGCAGGCATGCAGGCAGCTCTGGCCTGGGCTCCCTGGATCCCGGGCACACCTCCACCTGTCTTCTCTTGGCTGCCAGCCCTGAGGTCCCTCTTCGGTCAGCACTGTCTTCCCATCCTTCCGTCCCTCTGTGCCAGGGCCCAGGCGTCTGGGCGCTGTTGCCTCACCTAGTGGCAGGGCAGTTGGGCTACCCAGTGCCAGTGTGGCCAGCACAGATTGCCAGGGGCTAGGACATCACAGAGGGCTCCTGTGGTTGCTAGGCTACGGGGACCCTGCCCATCCAGTTGACCAGCAGCCATGACCCCCACGCTGAACTTGACCTGAGGGGTGGTGGCCAGCCACCAGAGCCAGAGCCCCAGGGCAAAGCAGGTGCTGGTCGGCCGGGCCAAGGGGCTATGGGCAGATTGGTGTGTGTCTGGGCATGGGGCTGGCATCTGACAGCCCAGGGCTGGGGACCAAGGTCCGCCAGGCCCCTGTCCCACCATGTGCACTGACACACAGTCTTGCTGACTGACTGACAGTTCCCGCCCCAGAGATACCCACACCAGGTCCCTGGGTGCCCTGAGCTGCCCCTGAGGGTTGGTGGGTGCCTGCCTGGACACCTGCCTCCGTAATGGAGGCCTCTATTAATCCCGTTGCCTACTGACAGCTGCCCTCCTGCCCCTCCTACTCCTCCTCCTCTTCTTCCTCCTCCTCTTCCTCCTCCTCCTCCTCCTCCTCCTCCTCCTCCTTCTCCTCCTCCTCCTCTACCTCCTCCTCTTCTTCCTCATCCTCAGAGGGACTCAATCAGGGCCCTTGGCCTAGGCAAGCCAGGGCTGCTGCTCTGGCTGCTGCAGCTTCTATCCAGTGGGTGGGTGCAGGAATCTGTTCCTGTCAGTCCCTGATTCCTGGGACCTTCCATGCCTCCAGCTCCCCCCACTCTCTAGTCCATACCCCTCCTCAAGGATGCCCCCTTTCCCCTTGCCCTCTGTCCCCCAGCTCCCCAACTAACATCTACTGTGTGCTTCCCTGTGCTACTTTACTGCCACCCTGCTTCTGCCCTTCAGCCCTGAGGGCCCAGGGCCAGCCCAGCTGCCATCTCACCATCCAGAGGGGGACCTGCCCTTACCCCCTGCCACCACACCCACACACACAGCCCTGCACACACTCACGGGCTCCCCTGCCTGTAGCCTGCCTCTCAAACAGTCTCCTTCTGCCCCCTAGCCCCCTTACAGCCTGTGCCACGGCCCCCCACAGACACCTGGGCATCAGCAGCGCAGACATGCAAACAGCTCCCCTCACCCCCACTCCATTTGCTCCAAGGTTGTCAAGAGTCTTTTTTTCATGCTGTAGGGGAGGGAGTTGAGACAGTCCAATGTCCTGGGGAGCAAGAACTGCAAACAGTCCATCTACATTGTAACATTTGGGTCTCCTGCCGCCCAATCCCTAGTGTGCTGTGCAGACCTTTGACTGGCAAAAACACCCCATCTGAGCGTGAGATATGGCTGGGCTAGTGGCTCTTTCTGTGGACTAAGAGACAGACAGACAGAGTTTTCAGGTTCAAAACCTATACTTTCCAGAAGATGGTCATTCACTTCGGTTTAAAAAAAAAAAAAAAAAAAAAAAAAGGCTTTTTATTTTTTTCGCCCTGCCTGGGTAACCTGTCTGCTGCCAGTTTCAAAGTGAAAAAAGGGAAAAATCTTTTTTGGAGGGAAAAGGACCAAAATGCAGGCAGGTGGACTCCGTGGAGGGTGGATGAGGAGTTGCTCCTGCCCTGGCACTAGAGCCCCAGCTGCTGTTCCAGGTGCTCTCTGATACCAGAGATCTCCGTGTGTCGTGTCATGACACTGTCTCCAGCACTGACCCTCAGGATAATGAGGATTCAAAACGAGGCAGGTCATATTGCCTTCAAAAGTAAATCCAGGGAGGTTTGGCGGTATGTCAGAGGGTTAAGGGCTTGTGGCGCTCACGAAAAGGGGACAGGTGGAAGGATCTGGGGTCTGGCCCCCAGACCGCCACCTGCCGGGGAGTCGCTTTACAGGGGGTGAAGCAGGTCTTTAGGAGTTCTATCTTTCTCTCCCACCCTGTATTTCCTCTGCTCTCTCCTTTTGTGTCTGTCAGATGCAAGGTCAGTAACAACAACAACAACAACAACAACAACAACAACAATAACCACCACAGTGACCAAGCAACAAGGGCAGCGAAAGGGGAACAAATGGAGTGCAGGAGCTGTGGATTATTCGTGGTGCAGGCACTCAGCTGTGGCAATAACCCCTTGAGGCAATCAATCCATAAATGAAGAAGTAATACAGGTAACAGAGACTTATATGTCCCAGTGTGTTTCCACTGAGTTAATGTAAATGCACTTTTAATTACTTCTTCATTTATTTATTACCTTGCCACGAGAATTTCTTTTCATTGCTAAAAAAAAGTGCCCCTTCAAGGGTACCAGGTGGTGCCACACCCAGTTAAGCACTCATGTTACAATGCAGGAGGACTGGGCTTCAACACCCTGGTCCCCACCTGCCAGGGGAAATCTTTACAAGTGGTGCAGAAGTGCTGCAGGTGTTTCTCTCTGTGTCTCAAACTCTCTCTCCCTCCCTTCCCTCTCAATTCCTATCTATTTATTCCAGTGAATAATCAAGAAAATAGAAAGTAATAAAAGAAAAAGGAAAAGGAAATATGCCACGACTTCAAATGGGCTACTCAGGAAAATGCTTTCCTTGTTAAGATCCTCACAGCATTCCATATGCAGAAAGGCAAAGACACCATGTATTTTTTAACACAGATTTTATATTTATTTATTTGTTTATTTATTTAGGTGCTTACTCACTTTTGTTATTGTTGAATTAAAGTTTTACATTTGACATTGACTAAGGATCTGACACCAGGGGTCTCCAGTACCCCTAGATGGTACTCTCCCTCTACAAAAACGATCCATTGACCTGTCCATCCATCCATCCACCCATCCATCTATCCATCCATCCATCCATCCATCCATCCATCCATCCATCCATCCATCCAGCAGTCAACCAAGCTAAGTACAAAGGGAGATGTCTCCTTGAATGGTGAAGAGAATCAACGATGCACAGGTAGGTTGCAAAGGGGCCAGTTTGGCTGAATAGGGCAGAGAGGCTGAACCAGGGAATGTGTTGGGGCGTGTGGGTTTGGGTGGAGTGAGCCGGAGACCCTGTGAGCTGGGTCACATTAGGGGCAGGCAGGGGGTGGAAGGGGATGCGAACAGCTGTCACTGGAGAACCATCACAAGTGCTGGAGCTGGTGAGCAGGGCACCTGGAAGAGAGGACAGACAAAGGAGAGAAGCAAAGTGCAGAGGAGAGGAGAGGGGAGAGGATGGTGAGGACAGGAGAGGACAGGAGAGGACAGGAGTGGAGGGGACCTGAGAAACCTACCTGGACAAAGGCAGCATACAGACATCCAGGAAGGCAGGCAGGCATGCAGGCAGCTCTGGCCTGGGCTCCCTGGATCCCGGGCACACCTCCACCTGTCTTCTCTTGGCTGCCAGCCCTGAGGTCCCTCTTCGGTCAGCACTGTCTTCCCATCCTTCCGTCCCTCTGTGCCAGGGCCCAGGCGTCTGGGCGCTGTTGCCTCACCTAGTGGCAGGGCAGTTGGGCTACCCAGTGCCAGTGTGGCCAGCACAGATTGCCAGGGGCTAGGACATCACAGAGGGCTCCTGTGGTTGCTAGGCTACGGGGACCCTGCCCATCCAGTTGACCAGCAGCCATGACCCCCACGCTGAACTTGACCTGAGGGGTGGTGGCCAGCCACCAGAGCCAGAGCCCCAGGGCAAAGCAGGTGCTGGTCGGCCGGGCCAAGGGGCTATGGGCAGATTGGTGTGTGTCTGGGCATGGGGCTGGCATCTGACAGCCCAGGGCTGGGGACCAAGGTCCGCCAGGCCCCTGTCCCACCATGTGCACTGACACACAGTCTTGCTGACTGACTGACAGTTCCCGCCCCAGAGATACCCACACCAGGTCCCTGGGTGCCCTGAGCTGCCCCTGAGGGTTGGTGGGTGCCTGCCTGGACACCTGCCTCCGTAATGGAGGCCTCTATTAATCCCGTTGCCTACTGACAGCTGCCCTCCTGCCCCTCCTACTCCTCCTCCTCTTCTTCCTCCTCCTCTTCCTCCTCCTCCTCCTCCTCCTCCTCCTCCTCCTCCTTCTCCTCCTCCTCCTCTACCTCCTCCTCTTCTTCCTCATCCTCAGAGGGACTCAATCAGGGCCCTTGGCCTAGGCAAGCCAGGGCTGCTGCTCTGGCTGCTGCAGCTTCTATCCAGTGGGTGGGTGCAGGAATCTGTTCCTGTCAGTCCCTGATTCCTGGGACCTTCCATGCCTCCAGCTCCCCCCACTCTCTAGTCCATACCCCTCCTCAAGGATGCCCCCTTTCCCCTTGCCCTCTGTCCCCCAGCTCCCCAACTAACATCTACTGTGTGCTTCCCTGTGCTACTTTACTGCCACCCTGCTTCTGCCCTTCAGCCCTGAGGGCCCAGGGCCAGCCCAGCTGCCATCTCACCATCCAGAGGGGGACCTGCCCTTACCCCCTGCCACCACACCCACACACACAGCCCTGCACACACTCACGGGCTCCCCTGCCTGTAGCCTGCCTCTCAAACAGTCTCCTTCTGCCCCCTAGCCCCCTTACAGCCTGTGCCACGGCCCCCCACAGACACCTGGGCATCAGCAGCGCAGACATGCAAACAGCTCCCCTCACCCCCACTCCATTTGCTCCAAGGTTGTCAAGAGTCTTTTTTTCATGCTGTAGGGGAGGGAGTTGAGACAGTCCAATGTCCTGGGGAGCAAGAACTGCAAACAGTCCATCTACATTGTAACATTTGGGTCTCCTGCCGCCCAATCCCTAGTGTGCTGTGCAGACCTTTGACTGGCAAAAACACCCCATCTGAGCGTGAGATATGGCTGGGCTAGTGGCTCTTTCTGTGGACTAAGAGACAGACAGACAGAGTTTTCAGGTTCAAAACCTATACTTTCCAGAAGATGGTCATTCACTTCGGTTTAAAAAAAAAAAAAAAAAGGCTTTTTATTTTTTTCGCCCTGCCTGGGTAACCTGTCTGCTGCCAGTTTCAAAGTGAAAAAAGGGAAAAATCTTTTTTGGAGGGAAAAGGACCAAAATGCAGGCAGGTGGACTCCGTGGAGGGTGGATGAGGAGTTGCTCCTGCCCTGGCACTAGAGCCCCAGCTGCTGTTCCAGGTGCTCTCTGATACCAGAGATCTCCGTGTGTCGTGTCATGACACTGTCTCCAGCACTGACCCTCAGGATAATGAGGATTCAAAACGAGGCAGGTCATATTGCCTTCAAAAGTAAATCCAGGGAGGTTTGGCGGTATGTCAGAGGGTTAAGGGCTTGTGGCGCTCACGAAAAGGGGACAGGTGGAAGGATCTGGGGTCTGGCCCCCAGACCGCCACCTGCCGGGGAGTCGCTTTACAGGGGGTGAAGCAGGTCTTTAGGAGTTCTATCTTTCTCTCCCACCCTGTATTTCCTCTGCTCTCTCCTTTTGTGTCTGTCAGATGCAAGGTCAGTAACAACAACAACAACAACAACAACAACAATAACCACCACAGTGACCAAGCAACAAGGGCAGCGAAAGGGGAACAAATGGAGTGCAGGAGCTGTGGATTATTCGTGGTGCAGGCACTCAGCTGTGGCAATAACCCCTTGAGGCAATCAATCCATAAATGAAGAAGTAATACAGGTAACAGAGACTTATATGTCCCAGTGTGTTTCCACTGAGTTAATGTAAATGCACTTTTAATTACTTCTTCATTTATTTATTACCTTGCCACGAGAATTTCTTTTCATTGCTAAAAAAAAGTGCCCCTTCAAGGGTACCAGGTGGTGCCACACCCAGTTAAGCACTCATGTTACAATGCAGGAGGACTGGGCTTCAACACCCTGGTCCCCACCTGCCAGGGGAAATCTTTACAAGTGGTGCAGAAGTGCTGCAGGTGTTTCTCTCTGTGTCTCAAACTCTCTCTCCCTCCCTTCCCTCTCAATTCCTATCTATTTATTCCAGTGAATAATCAAGAAAATAGAAAGTAATAAAAGAAAAAGGAAAAGGAAATATGCCACGACTTCAAATGGGCTACTCAGGAAAATGCTTTCCTTGTTAAGATCCTCACAGCATTCCATATGCAGAAAGGCAAAGACACCATGTATTTTTTAACACAGATTTTATATTTATTTATTTGTTTATTTATTTAGGTGCTTACTCACTTTTGTTATTGTTGAATTAAAGTTTTACATTTGACATTGACTAAGGATCTGACACCAGGGGTCTCCAGTACCCCTAGATGGTACTCTCCCTCTACAAAAACGATCCATTGACCTGTCCATCCATCCATCCACCCATCCATCTATCCATCCATCCATCCATCCATCCATCCATCCATCCATCCATCCAGCAGTCAACCAAGCTAAGTACAAAGGGAGATGTCTCCTTGAATGGTGAAGAGAATCAACGATGCACAGGTAGGTTGCAAAGGGGCCAGTTTGGCTGAATAGGGCAGAGAGGCTGAACCAGGGAATGTGTTGGGGCGTGTGGGTTTGGGTGGAGTGAGCCGGAGACCCTGTGAGCTGGGTCACATTAGGGGCAGGCAGGGGGTGGAAGGGGATGCGAACAGCTGTCACTGGAGAACCATCACAAGTGCTGGAGCTGGTGAGCAGGGCACCTGGAAGAGAGGACAGACAAAGGAGAGAAGCAAAGTGCAGAGGAGAGGAGAGGGGAGAGGATGGTGAGGACAGGAGAGGACAGGAGAGGACAGGAGTGGAGGGGACCTGAGAAACCTACCTGGACAAATGCAGCATACAGACATCCAGGAAGGCAGGCAGGCATGCAGGCAGCTCTGGCCTGGGCTCCCTGGATCCCGGGCACACCTCCACCTGTCTTCTCTTGGCTGCCAGCCCTGAGGTCCCTCTTCGGTCAGCACTGTCTTCCCATCCTTCCGTCCCTCTGTGCCAGGGCCCAGGCGTCTGGGCGCTGTTGCCTCACCTAGTGGCAGGGCAGTTGGGCTACCCAGTGCCAGTGTGGCCAGCACAGATTGCCAGGGGCTAGGACATCACAGAGGGCTCCTGTGGTTGCTAGGCTACGGGGACCCTGCCCATCCAGTTGACCAGCAGCCATGACCCCCACGCTGAACTTGACCTGAGGGGTGGTGGCCAGCCACCAGAGCCAGAGCCCCAGGGCAAAGCAGGTGCTGGTCGGCCGGGCCAAGGGGCTATGGGCAGATTGGTGTGTGTCTGGGCATGGGGCTGGCATCTGACAGCCCAGGGCTGGGGACCAAGGTCCGCCAGGCCCCTGTCCCACCATGTGCACTGACACACAGTCTTGCTGACTGACTGACAGTTCCCGCCCCAGAGATACCCACACCAGGTCCCTGGGTGCCCTGAGCTGCCCCTGAGGGTTGGTGGGTGCCTGCCTGGACACCTGCCTCCGTAATGGAGGCCTCTATTAATCCCGTTGCCTACTGACAGCTGCCCTCCTGCCCCTCCTACTCCTCCTCCTCTTCTTCCTCCTCCTCTTCCTCCTCCTCCTCCTCCTCCTCCTCCTCCTTCTCCTCCTCCTCCTCTACCTCCTCCTCTTCTTCCTCATCCTCAGAGGGATTCAATCAGGGCCCTTGGCCTAGGCAAGCCAGGGCTGCTGCTCTGGCTGCTGCAGCTTCTATCCAGTGGGTGGGTGCAGGAATCTGTTCCTGTCAGTCCCTGATTCCTGGGACCTTCCATGCCTCCAGCTCCCCCCACTCTCTAGTCCATACCCCTCCTCAAGGATGCCCCCTTTCCCCTTGCCCTCTGTCCCCCAGCTCCCCAACTAACATCTACTGTGTGCTTCCCTGTGCTACTTTACTGCCACCCTGCTTCTGCCCTTCAGCCCTGAGGGCCCAGGGCCAGCCCAGCTGCCATCTCACCATCCAGAGGGGGACCTGCCCTTACCCCCTGCCACCACACCCACACACACAGCCCTGCACACACTCACGGGCTCCCCTGCCTGTAGCCTGCCTCTCAAACAGTCTCCTTCTGCCCCCTAGCCCCCTTACAGCCTGTGCCACGGCCCCCCACAGACACCTGGGCATCAGCAGCGCAGACATGCAAACAGCTCCCCTCACCCCCACTCCATTTGCTCCAAGGTTGTCAAGAGTCTTTTTTTCATGCTGTAGGGGAGGGAGTTGAGACAGTCCAATGTCCTGGGGAGCAAGAACTGCAAACAGTCCATCTACATTGTAACATTTGGGTCTCCTGCCGCCCAATCCCTAGTGTGCTGTGCAGACCTTTGACTGGCAAAAACACCCCATCTGAGCGTGAGATATGGCTGGGCTAGTGGCTCTTTCTGTGGACTAAGAGACAGACAGACAGAGTTTTCAGGTTCAAAACCTATACTTTCCAGAAGATGGTCATTCACTTCGGTTTAAAAAAAAAAAAAAAAAGGCTTTTTATTTTTTTCGCCCTGCCTGGGTAACCTGTCTGCTGCCAGTTTCAAAGTGAAAAAAGGGAAAAATCTTTTTTGGAGGGAAAAGGACCAAAATGCAGGCAGGTGGACTCCGTGGAGGGTGGATGAGGAGTTGCTCCTGCCCTGGCACTAGAGCCCCAGCTGCTGTTCCAGGTGCTCTCTGATACCAGAGATCTCCGTGTGTCGTGTCATGACACTGTCTCCAGCACTGACCCTCAGGATAATGAGGATTCAAAACGAGGCAGGTCATATTGCCTTCAAAAGTAAATCCAGGGAGGTTTGGCGGTATGTCAGAGGGTTAAGGGCTTGTGGCGCTCACGAAAAGGGGACAGGTGGAAGGATCTGGGGTCTGGCCCCCAGACCGCCACCTGCCGGGGAGTCGCTTTACAGGGGGTGAAGCAGGTCTTTAGGAGTTCTATCTTTCTCTCCCACCCTGTATTTCCTCTGCTCTCTCCTTTTGTGTCTGTCAGATGCAAGGTCAGTAACAACAACAACAACAACAACAACAACAACAATAACCACCACAGTGACCAAGCAACAAGGGCAGCGAAAGGGGAACAAATGGAGTGCAGGAGCTGTGGATTATTCGTGGTGCAGGCACTCAGCTGTGGCAATAACCCCTTGAGGCAATCAATCCATAAATGAAGAAGTAATACAGGTAACAGAGACTTATATGTCCCAGTGTGTTTCCACTGAGTTAATGTAAATGCACTTTTAATTACTTCTTCATTTATTTATTACCTTGCCACGAGAATTTCTTTTCATTGCTAAAAAAAAGTGCCCCTTCAAGGGTACCAGGTGGTGCCACACCCAGTTAAGCACTCATGTTACAATGCAGGAGGACTGGGCTTCAACACCCTGGTCCCCACCTGCCAGGGGAAATCTTTACAAGTGGTGCAGAAGTGCTGCAGGTGTTTCTCTCTGTGTCTCAAACTCTCTCTCCCTCCCTTCCCTCTCAATTCCTATCTATTTATTCCAGTGAATAATCAAGAAAATAGAAAGTAATAAAAGAAAAAGGAAAAGGAAATATGCCACGACTTCAAATGGGCTACTCAGGAAAATGCTTTCCTTGTTAAGATCCTCACAGCATTCCATATGCAGAAAGGCAAAGACACCATGTATTTTTTAACACAGATTTTATATTTATTTATTTGTTTATTTATTTAGGTGCTTACTCACTTTTGTTATTGTTGAATTAATGTTTTACATTTGACATTGACTAAGGATCTGACACCAGGGGTCTCCAGTACCCCTAGATGGTACTCTCCCTCTACAAAAACGATCCATTGACCTGTCCATCCATCCATCCACCCATCCATCTATCCATCCATCCATCCATCCATCCATCCATCCATCCATCCATCCATCCATCCATCCTTCCAGCAGTCAACCAAGCTAAGTACAAAAGGAGATCTCTCCTTGAATGGTGAAGAGAATCAACGATGCACAGGTAGGTTGCAAAGGGGCCAGTTTGGCTGAATAGGGCAGAGAGGCTGAACCAGGGAATGTGTTGGGGCGTGTGGGTTTGGGTGGAGTGAGCCGGAGACCCTGTGAGCTGGGTCACATTAGGGGCAGGCAGGGGGTGGAAGGGGATGCGAACAGCTGTCACTGGAGAACCATCACAAGTGCTGGAGCTGGTGATCAGGGCACCTGGAAGAGAGGACAGACAAAGGAGAGAAGCAAAGTGCAGAGGAGAGGAGAGGGGAGAGGATGGTGAGGACAGGAGAGGACAGGAGAGGACAGGAGTGGAGGGGACCTGAGAAACCTACCTGGACAAAGGCAGCATACAGACATCCAGGAAGGCAGGCAGGCATGCAGGCAGCTCTGGCCTGGGCTCCCTGGATCCCGGGCACACCTCCACCTGTCTTCTCTTGGCTGCCAGCCCTGAGGTCCCTCTTCGGTCAGCACTGTCTTCCCATCCTTCCGTCCCTCTGTGCCAGGGCCCAGGCGTCTGGGCGCTGTTGCCTCACCTAGTGGCAGGGCAGTTGGGCTACCCAGTGCCAGTGTGGCCAGCACAGATTGCCAGGGGCTAGGACATCACAGAGGGCTCCTGTGGTTGCTAGGCTACGGGGACGCTGCCCATCCAGTTGACCAGCAGCCATGACCCCCACGCTGAACTTGACCTGAGGTGTGGTGGCCAGCCACCAGAGCCAGAGCCCCAGGGCAAAGCAGGTGCTGGTCGGCCGGGCCAAGGGGCTATGGGCAGATTGGTGTGTGTCTGGGCATGGGGCTGGCATCTGACAGCCCAGGGCTGGGGACCAAGGTCCGCCAGGCCCCTGTCCCACCATGTGCACTGACACACAGTCTTGCTGACTGACTGACAGTTCCCGCCCCAGAGATACCCACACCAGGTCCCTGGGTGCCCTGAGCTGCCCCTGAGGGTTGCTGGGTGCCTGCCTGGACACCTGCCTCCGTAATGGAGGCCTCTATTAATCCCGTTGCCGACTGACAGCTGCCCTCCTGCCCCTCCTACTCCTCCTCCTCTTCTTCCTCCTCCTCTTCCTCCTCCTCCTCCTCCTCCTCCTCCTCCTTCTCCTCCTCCTCCTCTACCTCCTCCTCTTCTTCCTCATCCTCAGAGGGACTCAATCAGGGCCCTTGGCCTAGGCAAGCCAGGGCTGCTGCTCTGGCTGCTGCAGCTTCTATCCAGTGGGTGGGTGCAGGAATCTGTTCCTGTCAGTCCCTGATTCCTGGGACCTTCCATGCCTCCAGCTCCCCCCACTCTCTAGTCCATACCCCTCCTCAAGGATGCCCCCTTTCCCCTTGCCCTCTGTCCCCCAGCTCCCCAACTAACATCTACTGTGTGCTTCCCTGTGCTACTTTACTGCCACCCTGCTTCTGCCCTTCAGCCCTGAGGGCCCAGGGCCAGCCCAGCTGCCATCTCACCATCCAGAGGGGGACCTGCCCTTACCCCCTGCCACCACACCCACACACACAGCCCTGCACACACTCACGGGCTCCCCTGCCTGTAGCCTGCCTCTCAAACAGTCTCCTTCTGCCCCCTAGCCCCCTTACAGCCTGTGCCACGGCCCCCCACAGACACCTGGGCATCAGCAGCGCAGACATGCAAACAGCTCCCCTCACCCCCACTCCATTTGCTCCAAGGTTGTCAAGAGTCTTTTTTTCATGCTGTAGGGGAGGGAGTTGAGACAGTCCAATGTCCTGGGGAGCAAGAACTGCAAACAGTCCATCTACATTGTAACATTTGGGTCTCCTGCCGCCCAATCCCTAGTGTGCTGTGCAGACCTTTGACTGGCAAAAACACCCCATCTGAGCGTGAGATATGGCTGGGCTAGTGGCTCTTTCTGTGGACTAAGAGACAGACAGACAGAGTTTTCAGGTTCAAAACCTATACTTTCCAGAAGATGGTCATTCACTTCGGTTAAAAAAAAAAAAAAAAAAAAAAAAAAGGCTTTTTATTTTTTTCGCCCTGCCTGGGTAACCTGTCTGCTGCCAGTTTCAAAGTGAAAAAAGGGAAAAATCTTTTTTGGAGGGAAAAGGACCAAAATGCAGGCAGGTGGACTCCGTGGAGGGTGGATGAGGAGTTGCTCCTGCCCTGGCACTAGAGCCCCAGCTGCTGTTCCAGGTGCTCTCTGATACCAGAGATCTCCGTGTGTCGTGTCATGACACTGTCTCCAGCACTGACCCTCAGGATAATGAGGATTCAAAACGAGGCAGGTCATATTGCCTTCAAAAGTAAATCCAGGGAGGTTTGGCGGTATGTCAGAGGGTTAAGGGCTTGTGGCGCTCACGAAAAGGGGACAGGTGGAAGGATCTGGGGTCTGGCCCCCAGACCGCCACCTGCCGGGGAGTCGCTTTACAGGGGGTGAAGCAGGTCTTTAGGAGTTCTATCTTTCTCTCCCACCCTGTATTTCCTCTGCTCTCTCCTTTTGTGTCTGTCAGATACAAGGTCAGTAACAACAACAACAACAACAACAACAACAACAACAATAACCACCACAGTGACCAAGCAACAAGGGCAGCGAAAGGGGAACAAATGGAGTGCAGGAGCTGTGGATTATTCGTGGTGCAGGCACTCAGCTGTGGCAATAACCCCTTGAGGCAATCAATCCATAAATGAAGAAGTAATACAGGTAACAGAGACTTATATGTCCCAGTGTGTTTCCACTGAGTTAATGTAAATGCACTTTTAATTACTTCTTCATTTATTTATTACCTTGCCACGAGAATTTCTTTTCATTGCTTAAAAAAAGTGCCCCTTCAAGGGTACCAGGTGGTGCCACACCCAGTTAAGCACTCATGTTACAATGCAGGAGGACTGGGCTTCAACACCCTGGTCCCCACCTGCCAGGGGAAATCTTTACAAGTGGTGCAGAAGTGCTGCAGGTGTTTCTCTCTGTGTCTCAAACTCTCTCTCCCTCCCTTCCCTCTCAATTCCTATCTATTTATTCCAGTGAATAATCAAGAAAATAGAAAGTAATAAAAGAAAAAGGAAAAGGAAATATGCCACGACTTCAAATGGGCTACTCAGGAAAATGCTTTCCTTGTTAAGATCCTCACAGCATTCCATATGCAGAAAGGCAAAGACACCATGTATTTTTTAACACAGATTTTATATTTATTTATTTGTTTATTTATTTAGGTGCTTACTCACTTTTGTTATTGTTGAATTAAAGTTTTACATTTGACATTGACTAAGGATCTGACACCAGGGGTCTCCAGTACCCCTAGATGGTACTCTCCCTCTACAAAAACGATCCATTGACCTGTCCATCCATCCATCCACCCATCCATCTATCCATCCATCCATCCATCCATCCATCCATCCATCCATCCATCCATCCAGCAGTCAACCAAGCTAAGTACAAAGGGAGATGTCTCCTTGAATGGTGAAGAGAATCAACGATGCACAGGTAGGTTGCAAAGGGGCCAGTTTGGCTGAATAGGGCAGAGAGGCTGAACCAGGGAATGTGTTGGGGCGTGTGGGTTTGGGTGGAGTGAGCCGGAGACCCTGTGAGCTGGGTCACATTAGGGGCAGGCAGGGGGTGGAAGGGGATGCGAACAGCTGTCACTGGAGAACCATCACAAGTGCTGGAGCTGGTGAGCAGGGCACCTGGAAGAGAGGACAGACAAAGGAGAGAAGCAAAGTGCAGAGGAGAGGAGAGGGGAGAGGATGGTGAGGACAGGAGAGGACAGGAGAGGACAGGAGTGGAGGGGACCTGAGAAACCTACCTGGACAAAGGCAGCATACAGACATCCAGGAAGGCAGGCAGGCATGCAGGCAGCTCTGGCCTGGGCTCCCTGGATCCCGGGCACACCTCCACCTGTCTTCTCTTGGCTGCCAGCCCTGAGGTCCCTCTTCGGTCAGCACTGTCTTCCCATCCTTCCGTCCCTCTGTGCCAGGGCCCAGGCGTCTGGGCGCTGTTGCCTCACCTAGTGGCAGGGCAGTTGGGCTACCCAGTGCCAGTGTGGCCAGCACAGATTGCCAGGGGCTAGGACATCACAGAGGGCTCCTGTGGTTGCTAGGCTACGGGGACCCTGCCCATCCAGTTGACCAGCAGCCATGACCCCCACGCTGAACTTGACCTGAGGGGTGGTGGCCAGCCACCAGAGCCAGAGCCCCAGGGCAAAGCAGGTGCTGGTCGGCCGGGCCAAGGGGCTATGGGCAGATTGGTGTGTGTCTGGGCATGGGGCTGGCATCTGACAGCCCAGGGCTGGGGACCAAGGTCCGCCAGGCCCCTGTCCCACCATGTGCACTGACACACAGTCTTGCTGACTGACTGACAGTTCCCGCCCCAGAGATACCCACACCAGG